>NC_056730.1:984091795-984169295 GCF_019279795.1 Protopterus annectens
CAAGATACTTGCATCAAAAGCTTAACAATTAATTATCAAACTTATCAAATACATTGAGTAATCAGGTCTGATACAAAATGAGGCATTTAAAGTACAGAAGGAATGTTGAAGTGTAACATTTAACATTTAGTGTAAAAGGCATATACTAATAATTGTACAAAATATAATGCATAGCAATACAGTCAAGAGAGTTTGTTTTAACTATATGCATAGTCAAGAACTTTCTTTAGCTAAAATACAGTAAAGTCTCAGTTAACCAGAACTCAAGCAACCAGGAAAAAAGCGAAGAAATTCAGTACAATTTTCATGTGTGGTAGTTTCTACCCCCCCAGCAGAAACATACTGTACGTTTTTAGAGTTTTAAAAAGGAAGATAGGAATAAATTCCCTCTCTCCCCAACCTAAGAACAAGTCAACCCCAACAAATAGTATAGGGTACAGTATTAGTCAGGCCTACAGTAGTCTGACATCTACCAATCCCCATGGGTGCCGGTTAACCGAAAGTTTACTGTACTTTGTTTCAAAGTTGTCTTTCTTTTCACCCCTCAAGTAGTTAAAATATTGAATATGGGGGAAACTGGGAGGGAAGTTGTTAAGCTTTGCAGATAAGGAGGATAAATACACAGGGGCAATAATAAGAGGGCAATATAAGTGTACAGAGCAGGAGAGGGGGTTAGTCAGAAAGTAGGCAGAATTTATGTTAACCAGATGTTAAACCTGTAGCATAAAATTCCTTCACAGCCATTCTTTGCAAATGTAATATTTCTTCTTTTGAATAATGCCACACTAACCTTTGCCACAGGAAGTTACTCCTCAAAGTTCATTTCACCCTTTGTACAGTAATGTAAGAATGGGATCAGGATACGTACCACTATGACATTTCACATACTCTATGCAGTGGAAATAAAAATAGAAAAGGTAGTATGATAGAAATGGTAATTAACCACTCTATTTTTCCAAGCTAGCAAAAAAAAAATACTGCCTTTAACTAGTGTATCAGTTGACTTTTTTGTCTTATGAGTCTAACATGTATGGAAGTGGTGTCCATTTTGTTTAGCTGCACACATAAAAGGAGTGAACTGGGACTTTTTAATTTATGTACTTTTCCTACAATAGGCCTGTTTATGTGCAGATTATGGAAGAGAGGCATGCATTTAGTTCTACCCCCCCCCCCTTACTTGCACTCCTTTTGGGTGACATTGGTAGATTCTTAGTCATTAATGCTTAAAAGTGTGACTTAATGCTTAGGAAGGCCCATGTATGTTAACGGAGTTGATGTTGTGACACTAGTAATGCACTGCATGGAGAACAAGTTGGAACAGGCCTACCAGTTCATTACAGCCAAGTCTTTTAATATATGCTGGGTAATTCAGCCTTAGTGAGTAAAACACAGATTCAAGCAGGTAATCATGCGCAGAAATGGTTGACAGCCTGAATTTAATCCACATACATGTATTAAGAAAATCACAAATAAGGAAACCAAAAACAGTTCTGTTAGACTGCTTTTCTGTTATAGAGCACATTGTTGTTTTGAAATGCAGGCTTCATCATAGATTTCATTACAGGGTAAGTAATGAAATAGCTACTGACTATGATAAAGCTCATGAAAGTCAGTTTACTGAAAGTGGTCCTCATGAAAGACCTTTACTTTAAATACATTTTCTTTTGCCTTTTTTTTCAGAGAGAGCTAGAGAGAGACATTTAACCTGCTTTGCCTTATAGATTATGTTACAGTAAGATAGAAAAGTTCCTGATGTACACTTGAGTGGTGCACATGTTGTCAACTGATCTGCTTGCATTCTAAACTCCACATCAGAATGATTTTGTTTTATAAATGTAGTGGTTATAGAATCCTGACTTTTTTTTAGAATTTATATCACTGTTATTTAGTTTATGAGTATACGGCTTTAAAATTATAACTCTGTGATTGTCCTTCAGAAGTTACCAGACTGACTTCCCCATCGCATAAAATAGTATTTGTGCATAGCTTTTCAGATACATTTAGTTAAGCTAGTTAAGCCCATGTCAGTTTTCGTTTGCAAAACATATAATTATAGAAGTAAACTCTCCAAATAAAAGACATCTTGAACATAGACTAAAGCCGAGGCTGAAACAAGAAATATGAGACCAGCCTTAAAAAGACTAAATTTCTTTGCAGTGCTAAAATGAATATGAAAAGTTTTCTATTAAAAAATAGAAAGCTTTCAGGAAGGGGGTACACTTCTGAAAAGCATACTGCAGGAGGCAGTTAAACAGTCTTGAAAACAATGGATCCCTTCACACTGCTTTTGTATGAAAGTTACAGGCTGTAGCAATGACTGAAGCAGGAAGTGAGAGCCTTGAAAAGACCAGTTTTGTTTATACTGTTTAAAGGGTTGACTCCTGTATGGATTTTATTTGGATAAAACAACACACTTCCACAAGCAATCATGAAAAGAAAGTTGCAAAAGTTAAACACATTTAAGTATTTTAAAACAGTGTGACTCAAATACATGCCTGTGGGTTAAAGCCAAATAATTTTAAATTTAAAATGTAAAAAAGTTATGGAAACAAATAAAATAACAACACATATAAACAAGCTAAAATATGCATTTATCCACAAAACATATGCAGCAAACTCTACATCTCAGTGAAACTTAATTTCAAACACTGGACCATGTATAAGCACATTTATTTATGATAGCGTGTGGTTTGTATACTATTTTCTACTTGCTCTTGTGTTAAACCATTCAGGATTTGTCGTTGTGGTCCAAGTTCCAGCATTTATAGGCAAATGCTACAAAACAAATGCCCCAGTCATTGATTACTACTTAACTAGACATATCTAGGCCTCTTCGCTGAGGAGCTGCAAAAGAATAAACAAGTAATGCGCTGCACCTTTAAATAATAGCAGCTGTCTCTTCATTATTTCGTTTTTATCCCCTTTGTGAACTATTGTACACCTTGTAAATGTCAACTACAAAATTACAACTTTCCTAAGCATTTTTTTAACTTAACAACTCCGTAAACCAATGGTAGCTGCACAAACAGAGACTCTAGTATATTATTCCCTTTCACTTAATTCTTATTGTAAGCTGTGTAGAGTGCTGCTTTTAGCAAACATATAATTCAGGTTTAAATCAACCTCTTGCTTATTAAGTAGTGCAGTTTCTGGCAGTTTTTTTATGACTTTGATCAAGAAACTATATGTCAAACAAGAATCTGTTAAACAAATTAATAGACTAACAAACATTTATTTATCTTGGTGTCAGTGGATGGTATCCCTTAAACAGATCTTTGTACTTTGTACTTTTTCTTTCTTTTACACGTTAGTAGTAGAACAGTCTGTTTTTGATGTGGATGGATTTGGCTCATTTGGGCACAGATTAAATTAATAGCATATAAATTCTATTTTTGAATTATAATCTGTCATTATCAAGTTTACTATCCAGCAGTTATTACAAAGGTTACTGCATTTTGTTGTCCTGGAAAACGCTGCAAGTTAAAAATCATCTCGGACAAGTGAGACTTGGTAATTAGTAAACAGAACTGTTCATGTTCTATCCAGTACTGGTTAACATCACGTACTGTGATCTAATGTTATTTAAGGAACTGATACTTATTAAATAGAAACATGGTTTAAGACAAAACACATCACTGGAAGAATATCTTGTCATTTTAGCTAATTGTATGCCCTCAGAATGGTCTTGGGTTCCCAGCAGTTTAGTCTTGCCACCTAATCTGGTCTCTTATTAAAAAAAATGTTTTGTGGCTATTCAAATGGTTCTCTTAAAATAGGGCAGAAACCTTTTGACATTTGAAAGTATCAAGTATTTTTACAGTATTGTCTCCCACCCTTGTCCGAATGTCTAAAAACATGCTTATTAGATTAATATGTCTTGTACTGATCATGGTTTCTGGAGCTATGCTAAAAACAGCAAATACTTTAGTGTAATTTCAGAAAGTACAGAACAATCTCAGTAAACCAAGTTATTAAATATGAAGTAAAGAATGCCCTGTAACACAATTGTTTAAACAGCATTCTAAAGTTTTTTTCAGGATTTATAAATCATATCTTAAATTATATGTCACATAAAATGAACTAGCTAAATATTCAATTGTGCTGGTAAATTATTGGAAAGAAAGTTGAAGATAAACTATAGATAAACATTGAAATTAAAACGTTATCATGTAAGCATTCAGTTATGTCTTCCTTAAGTAGATCTATGGACATGGCAACACATTGTCACAAAATACTTAATCTAGACTGCATGTTGAGAATAGCAAAATATCAGTCTCTGAAAAGAAAAACAATATTGCCTCACCTCCCACCACACATCCAAAACATACTTGAGTTCTTTTCTGTTAGTCTGTAATGTGGCTATGAAGTATGTTACCATTTGCCAGTTTCTTCGGAAAATGTTTACAGTGTAGTCCTACTGCTAATTCTGGGTGGTTTGAGTCAGCAGAAATATTTTATGAAATCTTGAAACTATCATGCTAAAAAAATGACAACATACTTTTATTTCTGGTAACTAAAAACACCTACTAGTGTATATGAATGCATGACAAATGAAACACAATGGGCTTTGTTATGCAGAGTTTGTTTTGGGAAGGATACAGCATTAAGTTACTGCAGTTACTTTCTAGTAGGTGTGGAGGGTGCACATTTTATAGCTACTGTGACAGGGTTTGAGATTAGAGTGTACTGAAATTGTTTGTGTAGTAAAAGATGTTTCCATACATGTCTCAAATGGATGGATGGAATATTTTTGCAAAAAGAAACTTGTCAGAAATTAGAGTGATAAGGAACAGGGGAACGAAATGGTTATACATTAAACCCAGCTGTTGATCAGAGAAGTACATCATAATGGAGAGGCTTGTATAGCTGTTGGAGGGCTTGATTTCAGCTGTGGCCATACTTCTATCAGCAGGACTAAATCTGGAGGTCCCCACCTAACTTTTGAGTTGCAGCAGAAGATACTTGTTTTGTCATCTGACTGCATTCTCATTGCTAGAGCATACATTCACTTGCCTGTGAGAAGGGATAATCTCTTTGCATGGTGCCCACACCCCCGGTAGATGCTTCTCATTCTCATACCTTTTTGGGTCATTTGCTGGTACTTTCAAAGTAGTTTCCTTGTATAGTGTGTCACATAATCAGTATGGATTGTCTCACTCTGTAGTATATGTTAGTGCCACTGTTAGTGGAGAGAGCCTCACTGTGTAGTATATGACATCATCATTGTGGAGAAGCTTATTGTGTACCATGAGACATCATCATTTTAAAGAGTCTCACTGTGTATCATATGACATTATCATTGTGGAGAGGCTCATTTTGTAGTGCGCTACATCATTGGTGTAAAGAGTCTCACTGTGTATCATAAGACATCATCATTGTGGAGAGGCTCATTGTGTAGCATGTTCCATCGTCAATGTAGATAGGCTTATTTTGTAGTGTGTTACATCCCCAGAGTATATAGGCTCACTTCTCTCTTCTTTGTAGCAGTTAGGGGAATGGCAGTGACAGAAGAGAAATGAAGGCTTTGGCGCTTTAACAGTAATTGTGTTTCTTTCCCTTCATGTCTCCACAAGTTATATTATTGGAACTTTCATAGGCAGCAGTCATCTGAAGTGATTTAATACCATACATTTAATTTTTATAGCATTCAAGAAGCTAGCAACAGTATACAAATAATTCATGCCTTCCTGACACACACACACACACACACACACACACACACACACACACACACACACACACACACACACACACACAATATCAGGATGTTAGCTTTATTTCATTTTATATGCTGCTGCCTCCCCCCTCCACCTGCACTTGGTGTACTTATCTTGTTTTTCCATTTTGTGCAAGAGAAAAGGTTTGTTTTAAAGCACCCATCTGAATTATGGAGCTATGCCAAACAGACAGCACTTAACCTGCAGCGATTCTGTAGAATTGATTAAACCCTTTGACAAAAATTAGACGCATTAAATATGAATGCAAACTTAGCGAACTTTAACATGGATGGGAAATATTACTTCAAATTGTAAGTTTTCTAGAAAGTGGAATAGACTGAAACTCTGAGGACAGGGATTACAAATTCAGTTTAACACTTCATGTCCAACTTGTGGACTAGGTAAAACAGCTGCAGTATTTGTTACCTCCCTGAAGTTATGCTGCATATATTAGTGTCTTATAAAGACTTTAAGGCTGTAATGAAGTCCACTCCTTTGTCTTGGTGCCAAATATTTCAGGAAATACCCAGTGAGGAAAACAATTGTTTGTTTCTTTGAAAGAAGGAATAAAGCATAGTTGTGTGACTGTGGTCTCTGTCGTCTGCCAGCTATAGTTGGCAGGCATCCCATGTGTCTCTTTGAGTGTAGGTAGCTGTACTCACAATAACGTGCCTCCGATTAAAGCATTTTTCCATAACCTCTACAGTATGGAGAGGAATGGGTCTTGCATAGTGTTAAGGCTGTCAGGGGAACACTGAAAACTAATTATACACTTTGCTGTCAGTACCATTAGGCACTCCATTTGGGAAAACTAACCCAGACTCATATCTTTTTCCCCTTCCTTTTCTACTCCTCTAACCTATGTCTCCAAAAAGTAGCTGTTACCCTTTTCTTCATAATATGAGGCTAAAATATAACTTCTTTTTCTCTTAACTGACTCCTGCTCATACCTTCTCATATGTGTAGTATATTGTTTAGTATAATTTCTTACAAAAATTTTTATAGTTTATAATTTTTAATTTTTCTTTGAACAATGTTGCCTCTGTATTTGCTTTATCATATCTTTTTATATTGTTAACTTTGTCACTGTTCATGCTTGGAGCTTTTCTCCCCGGGCCTCTACTGAAAATGGACATGTATCCAGTTAGACTAGCCCGGTCAACAAATGTAAAATAAATAATAAATAAATAAAAGAACATACTTACGTGTTTATGATGGGGTAGGGACTGTCATTAGAAGACACAAGTTCTGTGTCGAATCTTCTGCCTGCCCCCGCTGTTTTGTTCTGTGTATATATTTGTATGCATTTGTTATATGTGTATGTTCTGTGTATATATCTGTATACATTTGTTATATGTGTATGTTCTGTGTATATATCTGTATACATTTTTTATATGTGTATGTTCTGTGTATATATCTGTATACATTTGTTATATGTGTATGTTCTGTGTATATATCTGTATACATTTGTTATATGTGTATGTTCTGTGTATATATCTGTATACATTTGTTATATGTGTATGTTCTGTGTATATATCTGTATACATTTGTTATATGTGTATGTTCTGTGTATATATCTGTATACATTTGTTATATGTGTATGTTCTGTGTATATATCTGTATACATTTGTTATATGTGTATGTTCTGTGTATATATCTGTATACATTTGTTATATGTGTATGTTCTGTGTATATATCTGTATACATTTGTTATATGTGTATGTTCTGTGTATATATCTGTATACATTTGTTATATGTGTATGTTCTGTGTATATATCTGTATACATTTGTTATATGTGTATGTTCTGTGTATATATCTGTATATATTTGTTATATGTGTATGTTCTGTGTATATATCTGTATACATTTGTTATATGTGTATGTTCTGTGTATATATCTGTATACATTTGTTATATGTGTATGTTCTGTGTATATATCTGTATACATTTGTTATATGTGTATGTTCTGTGTATATATCTGTATACATTTGTTATATGTGTATGTTCTGTGTATATATCTGTATACATTTGTTATATGTGTATGTTCTGTGTATATATCTGTATACATTTGTTATATGTGTATGTTCTGTGTATATATCTGTATACATTTGTTATATGTGTATGTTCTGTGTATATATCTGTATACATTTGTTATATGTGTATGTTCTGTGTATATATCTGTATACATTTGTTATATGTGTATGTTCTGTGTATATATCTGTATACATTTGTTATATGTGTATGTTCTGTGTATATATCTGTATACATTTGTTATATGTGTATGTTCTGTGTATATATCTGTATACATTTGTTATATGTGTATGTTCTGTGTATATATCTGTATACATTTGTTATATGTGTATGCTCTTTGTCTTTTTGTGCTCTCTTTCTGCTATGCTGCATGTTTTTTCTACGCTGTTAAATTTTAGACTGTAGAATACCTGCATACAAACCTTGTTTACAGGAAGAGAATTTTGCCAATGGTGGTAATATTATGGTAAGCAGCCTCATTAAGGGTTTGATTTCTTACTGTAGATGTATTCACTATACAGACCAGAACTACCAGTGACCATTTTTGTAGAAAAAGGAGAATAAATTAACATTTTATTTACTTGGTAAAAGTTTGAATGGCTGGATGAGGCTAAGTTACCTATTACAGGTGAGAGGCACTAGTTGCCGCTAAGTTGCCTCCTGTTAGAGATTAGAATAATGCCAGCAAGGCTATAAATATTACAGAGCTACTGGTGGATACCCTGAGCTGAGTTGCATACATGGGAACATGATACATGTGTGTTAAGGTCGGTTTACTATTGTTTGTTCGAACGACAAAATATTTGCCATTTGAAACAACGAATAGTAAACCCAAAAACACACATTCCAACCTGCCACAATGTTGACCCAAATGATTGACACATTTGAGTCGACATTGTGGCCAAAACCATCACATGATAGCCGTATAGGAGTTGATATAAATCAGACTCCTGTATGACAAATCACGTTTTTGCAGCCCTGCACCCCCCCTACTAATATATTCTAACTCCGAGATCGCACCACAGTTGGGATATAGATGAATTTCCAATCCCCAATGTACCGCGATCTCTGTGCAGACAGTCAAATACACTTATGCAAATGCACTACAGCTTTTGCATAAGTGTGTTCGATTATCTGCCGACAGAATGTCGTTCACACAAACCATAGTAAACCGTTAAGGTCACTGTACATCTGTATCCCCTAGGGGATGTTTGGTGCCCTAAAAAAGTTCAGCTGCCTGTGTGTATGAAAGTTGCAATTTCTTCTTTAGGGGAGAGTCTCTGGAAGTGTATTGGGTGGCAGGGACAAAATATATGCATAACTAAATGATCTATTGAACAGATGTTATATACCTATAACATGAGAACATAAGAAATCAGTGAGGAATTACATTTGGAAAACAAATATTGTAAGAAATGAAAATGGAGAGGGATGGACATAAATACTTTAGTGCGATATAAACATTTTTAAAATTGTGTTTATGTTTTTCGTTTTGTAGAAAGTGGATATTTCTGCTGTACATACTGGGCTAGCTGTTCCCACTGGTAAATACTGATGAGCACATAAGCATAAGAAGCTAAAGCATTTAAACATTTTGGGTCCATGTACAATGTTGTATGAAAAGCCTTTTGGGCAAGTAGTTGGTGACAGCATTGCTTATTTTGTCATATCCAGGGGACAAGCAACATACATTTTTTTATGTTTTATAGGTGTTCTTATATCTCCATATACCTACATAGTCATTTAAAAATTTGCTTAGCTTTTCCAGTTGCTTTGCTCATAAAGAAGTTTATTATTATGAAAAAAGTTGCATTCAGCTCTTTGCATTAATTGTACATGTTTAACTAGACCTAAATGTCTTGTGGTGGTATGCGTTTATTCTGAAAATTAAGAGCAAATTGTACACACCAACAAAAGAAAAGGTCTAGTAATGTCTGTGAGAAGTGAAAAAAAAGTTACTTGGAAATGTTTATAGTGTATCTCTATATTAGTAAAATACATATACAGTAACCACGCATATGTATACTTACATTGCATGCTTTTTTACCATATGAATGCCATTTGTCATAATACTATATGGATTGCATTCTCTTCTTCACATTAAGCAATGGAAATACATTAATAAATGTATATTATATAAATATACATTATATAAATGTAAATAAATAGTCTTATTTGATTTCCTTTTTAAAATATCCCTTTTAGGATAAAATACGTATTAAGAGATACTGGCATCAGCAAATGTGTTCTGTTTGGCTAACTGATTTTGCATTTACCATAGCTGACTTCATATTTAATAAAGGCATTCAGGACATGGAATGAATTATGGTGTGAATCAGAACACAATTCCTTGCTGAAATGTTTTTCATTAAATGATCCTAATCATAATTTCTTTAGATGTGTTGGGTCTACAAACCACGGGCAAAACAAAGTACTTTTTGTTATCCATGTATTTTGACAATTTCTGTTCCCAGATTGTTCTTCATTAAAATATGTTCACAGCAGGCCCTCCTGAAACCTAGATGTGATAAAGGTTTCTGGGTGGCTTGATTGCTTGTTGCTGTACCCTTTTAATTCTTTTTTAAAGCTTGGTTCTCTTCTGGTACTTCTGTTTGTAATTTCAGCCAGAGAGTCCCTACATAAATAAAGATGCCTGTCTAGAACAAGGTTAGCAGTCTCTCATACACATTTCTGCTGGTATTGTACTTGCAGTCCAAGATGCCTTTTAAAGGTGAGAAGACTTTTCTTCAGGCTTTAAGTCAGAATTTCTTTATGACCTTGAAACCACTTTCAGCACATTTCATGATTTTTTTCTTAACTTGTAGCAGTCTAAGTGCTAGAACCAATGTCTCTTGGCAGTCATCGGTTTGTTTAGAAAACCATTAGAATTGCCTTTGGATCTTGGTAAATTTCAGATGTCTGGTAGGAGAATAGCAAGGATCCCTCCACTGTGGTACTTTTACTGTACCAGGCACAGGGAAAACGTTCATCCTTTAAAAATTCTAGCTTGTTTTCTTTACTTGTTTGTACAGCTGAAACTATTTTGATATGACACATATTGCTGAGTCGAATAGTTAATTAAATCGATGTGCCTGGATAATGATAGCATCCAAGAGATGTTCAGAAAGTATTCCTTATCAGAGAAAGTGATGTTGCATCGGAGACTAAGAATAAGGATATTGTTAAAGGGGCAATTCTTGCGTTTATTTAATTTGTTTGTTGACACTCTGGATAACGCATGCAGTGAGTTTACTTAATTCATGTGGATAGAGAGGAGGAAGTGGGCTAGAAAGGAGTCCGAAGATGAGTGCAGCAGAAGAAACACTGAGAGGTGGGAGATCACTCCACACAACAGAAATAAAAAATGAGGCTGATGGCCTACCTTTATGGGGTGCTAACACAATGGAGGAACAGGTTAGTGGAAAATGTCTAGAGGCATGTTGAGAGGAAAGGCATGGTCCCTTCTTTGAAGATGTGGAAGACAGAGTGTAGCTATAAGGACATACAGAGCGTTTTGTGTCAGGGTGGGGGCGGTCTACATACGAAGGACAGATCACAGAATAAATAATTGGAAGCCACTAAATGTGGATTCAGCAGGCAGAAAGCTGGAGAGAAAATCCTTTTTTTTTTTTTTTTTTTTGTGGCGATAAACGTCTTCCTGCTCAACAGAATAAAAAAGCATTTTGGTGATATCTGCTCTTCCAGAGCAACTTGCAGAACTAGAAATTCTTGGCGTATGCTACAGAGCTCTGGTTAGTGTTACTGTGAGAATGGACTCTCTGGTACGTTTGTGTACTGTTATGATAACCCCGACATTCCATCTGGGACACAGTAGAATGCACAGCTAGTTAATGCATTCCTTAAAGTCTCAGTTATTCACATGTTATTCACATTACATCATTACTGTAAAACGGAAATAGTTTGACTTTCTAGTGTACCCTGTGTATGCAGCTGACATGTTGCATATGCACTGCCCTCATTTCCTAACCTAGCCTTCTAGACATCTCACTCCTTCATAAATTAATCCCTTGTTTCTACTTTTTGACAGCATTTTTCATACAGCTACATGTCTGTCCAGAACGTAATACTTCATTAGATCAAGACTGAAGTTATTTGCTACAGTTCATACTTGATGCCCCCACCCTCCACCACAAGTCTTTCATTTAAACTGTGTTACTTCGCATTCCCTTTTTGCAGTCTTATCATCTAAAAATAATAATAACCCTTTTTCTAAATATTTTTCAGAAAAGTCTATTTTCCCCAATCTTGATGCGTAACTCCTTTCCTCTTCACCGCACTGAATGCCCTCGAGTAATGCCCTTTTTCATCTGTGTATTAATTAACATCTTCATCCTCATCCCTTATTTCTCTTCTTCCCTTCTTCAGGAGCCTCTGTACTAGTACTCTTTCTTTATCCGTTCATGGTCTCCAGGACTGGAGTTAACTGCAGCCACACAGGAAACCTCTAGAGTGGCATTATAATTCTTCTGACTTTGGAGTACATTTCCCCAAAAAGCATCCTACTTGCAAGTTTATTAATACCAAAGTTACAGCCATAAGATCATTTTCATGGTCAATCTTTCATAGTGTAATTCTCCTCTCCAGCTTTTAGCCAATCTAATTGTTGTACCAGAATGCACACCTTACACGTCTCCTGCATTCTTCTCTAGTTGCCACATCACTGCCCAGTCTATTACTAACTTTATCTGGTCCTTTACTTCTGAAATAACACTGGGCCTTTCTATGGGGTTACATATAAATTAACATAACCTGTTTTCATTGTCTGCTTTCTGACATAAATTTTAAAAAAGCACCAGTCCCAATACTGATCCCTATGACATAACACCTCTCTTTAAATAACCAGAGTCATTGGCATCACATTTTTATGCAATCACTCCTCAAGACACTTTTCCATCCACATAAGTATCCTCTTTTCACATTGTCGACCCTTCGATCATACTCAGTTGTCTTTGGCCTGCTCTTGGATCATTCTCGGTTGTCTTTGGCCTTATCAAAGTCAAGATAAACCACTTCAAATGGATTCCTCATGACATGGTAATTGGTATCTCTGTAATGGGACAATATCTGACTTAGGTCATTAGTCCTAAACATATATCCCCTTAGCTAGCATGATCTTTTTAGCTACAAACCTGTACGGCTTAATGTCTTCAAGACTTTTACTTCCAGGTAATATAACCACTGATGGCAGATTAACAGGTCTGTAATTTCCTTTGTTTGTCTTCTTGCTTTTTTTTTTGTAAATTGGGTTTATTTACCTTGTCTTCCCAGAAGTAAGTGATGTGTTGAAACCCTCTGTCTAGGATTCTCCCATTGCTGAATATGAGTTTTATAGAATTATTCTCCTTTACCTTAGACTCCACCCACTCCCCCAGGCCTCAGTGCTGTGTCATCCTCATATGTTTAGTTTTAACCTGCTCCTACTACTGATCCATCCCAAATATATCCCCTTTCTTTAGTAAATACAGATGCTAAAAGGGTTGGACGTTGTCATAATGCTTAAGGTGTTCACCTGCCAGACACAAGGTACAGAGTTTGATTCTCACCTTCAGAATCATTGCAAGGCTTAAAAGGCCCTCTGAGGTTGTTAGTCTAGTAATCTCCTATAAACCTATAAGAACTTTGAATATTTCTTGTTGTCTGCTATGCCCCATATTTTTCATAGTTAACTTGACCAGAGCAGTTTCTTCTTTTTTTTTTCATTTCTTTCTACTCTATACCCAGATAACTCCTTCTCCCTTCTCTCCTACACTCAGTTCCATCTCTACCCTTGCTTTTGCCCTGAGTTCTATTATAGCCCTTTTTCCTTATTTCTTTATAATACTGATATTCACTGGGCATGTTATTGCCATTTATCACGTTTCTTCCTTCTACCTCTTTATTTAGTCACATCATCTTTCCTTGCCTTACTGTTTTTACTCTTTCTTGGTCCTTTTACCACTATTGTCCGTGTGCTATTTCTAATTCTTCTCCCAGTTTCTTCCTTTCTGTTTGCTTCTCTTTACTCCCCATTTCTTTTACAACCCTTTTTGCAGTTTCTTATAATCTGCCTTTCTGTGGCCTTCCACATGTGGCTGGACTTTGAAGGAGCACCACTTTACTTGCAAGGGATATATGCATCCAGATGTTGTGAAATGTGGCCACCAGGGCTTCAAGGACAAATTATATTAAAGTGTAAAGTGCTTAGAAGTCATTGCTCCTGTACTTTTGAAGAAACGGGTAAATGAGGGCAGTCTAGAAACTTTAATGGAAGGAGTCATATTTGCAGCTCAGCAATGTACATTAAATATCCAGGGTATACCTGTCCCTTTCTTACTCGGACTGCAAAGAAATGACTTTATTCAAATTATGTAACTGTTTTTTGCAGTTGCAGCTTTTATCATACCACAAAGATAAAATGTGCATGGACTACATACTTCACAGTTCATAGTCTCATGTCATCTGTGAACTTCCAGTTGCTGGATATTCAAACTGTAGCAATCAGTCAAGGAGTGTGAACTTCCTGGCCAAACATCACATATTTTTTTTTTGGTTTTTTTTTTTTCAAATTTTTTTTTTTATTTTTTAAAAAGAACAATAACAGCAGTAATATATTTACAATCATAACTGAAAAAAAAGAAAATTATACAGAGTCCATAACAAAGTTAAACATTTGTATACATTCAGGAAATCAATTAAAAATTTTGCAATAATAAGCTTAACTTTTCCCAAGCAATTAATGTGTGCGTTAAGTTTTTTGTTTTAAGCTTTATGCTACAGATTTCTTTATCATGTAAAATGTGGCTAAGTGAATAAATTCATTTTTAAAAGAGAGAGGAGATTTTTTTGTTACAACTTTCCTTGCAACTGCAAGAATTGACCATGATATATGTACTTGAGTTTTGGGTATAACCTCCAGTATTGGTACATTAAGTAGAACGAGAGTTAGAAATTATACAATTATCATTCCATAAGGCAATGGAGACATTTTTAAATTCACTCCAAAATTGAGATAATATTGTACATGCAACAATCATATGATACCAGTCAGCATCTAATCTCTTTGCATCTCCAGCATTTCATATAATTCTTTTTATACATTTTTGCAATTCTTTGTGGTGTGAAGTAACATCTATGGAAAAATTTCCAAGTGTTTATCTTCTAGCAGGGGGGATTGTTGTTTTTTTCTATTGATATTAGCAGGAGTTTTTCTATTGTATATAGATTAAAGACCAAATTACCACCGTAACAGCTACAAACAAATGCAGTCTGAGGGTCATGCTGCTCAAAGCTAGAAGTCTAAATCTCAAAATGCACTTGCTCCTTCAAATGGAGAACATCAACATTTGTGCCGTAACAGAGACCTGGTTCAAGGCAGCAGAAAGCACCCCTGCACTACCAGGCTACAACTCATTCCACACCTTT
This sequence comes from Protopterus annectens, assembly GCF_019279795.1. Lineage (NCBI taxonomy): Eukaryota > Metazoa > Chordata > Ceratodontiformes > Protopteridae > Protopterus > Protopterus annectens. The sequence goes on from NC_056730.1 coordinate 984,106,965, forward strand.
CGGCCCCAGGTGTTTCCATATTCATAAAGGATGCGCCCACCTCCAGACTGGTAGCCCAACATAACGCATCTGAGATACTTCAAGCGCAGCTAGCATTGGTTAAGACAGCAATTCAGGTCGTAGCCTGCTATAAGTCCCCAACCATGTCTCAAGGCTCACACTCCATGTTCCTAAGCACCCTGGAGAATATTAGGGTCCAACCTAACATTCTCATACTGGGCAACTTCAACTACCTCTCCATTAACTGGGAAAGCTACTCATGTACCAATTCACTTACCCAGTGTTTCCTGGATTTCATTAATTTCAATGCCCTGGACCAGCTTGTTCTTACCCCCAGTAGAGGTAGAAATATCCTTGACTTGGTCATTACCAACATGGGTGACTGCAGCTCTACACCAATAGTCAACTCCTCCCTGGTTAGATCTGACCACAGACTAATCACCCCCCCCCCCCCGCAAAGGAAACCACCATGAAAAACTTCTCCAAAGCTAATTTTCGCTCCTAGAAACAGAGGTGGCTAACTTCACGTCACCTATGCAAATAGAGAATAGTTGCATGACCACCGAATCATACACCAATGCACTGTACAAGCACATACACAAATGCATGGATCTCGCCATACCCAGTAGAACCAAGATGCTTTCCTCCAAAAAAGGAAGCCGATCTGGATGTTCCCTGCCATAAGCAAACTATACAACAGAAGGAGGAAACTGATGCAGAATAAGGTGAAGTCCCAAGACTGGATAAACTCCCTTATCAGCCTCAACAAAAAGTTGAGGTCCCTCATCAAATCCTCCAAAGCTAGCTATGAAAACAGAATTGTAGCAGATAGTAAAGACAACCACAAGGCCTTCTATAGGTATGTAAGGAATCTCCAAGACAATACCCAGATTTTCTCTGAGCTGCTGCACAATGATACCTCCTATACTGAGCCAGTAAATATTGCCAATATACTGGCCGAAAGATTCAGAGCCAACTTTACCCCTCAGAGGACCAATCACAATACCCGTAGATTGCCAGGCACCCAGTATTACTGCTGAACAGGTTAAAACAGCACTGTCCAAGGCCAAGAATACAGCTTTTATGGGACCTGACAATTATCCCTGGCTGTGCTCTACATGAATAAGAGTGAACTGACACCTCACCTGTGTGCCCTGTTCAATCACAGTCTCACCTCAGGCTTTGTCCCTACCGAGTGGTGCACTGCTACAGACATCCCTCTCTACAAAGGAGGAACGACTACAGACCCTGGGAACTATCGACCCATTAGCCTGATGAGTCTGATATGCAAAGCTATGGGATGCATCGTCATGGACCTAATAAACAAGGTTATAGGGAATCTCCAAACTCTGGATCCCACACAGTTTGGTTTTGTGAAGGGTAAATCATGCCTGCTCAACTTGGTTGACTTCTTTGAGTCAGTCACCAGAGCTGTGGATGAAGGCATGGTGATTCATACAGCCTACCTTGATCTGACCAAGGCCTTTGATACCATTCCCCACTCAGGAATCATAGAAAAACTCACTATGCTAGGCATCAGCCCCTATATCACTAGGTGGGTTGCAAACTGGCTCACAGATAGAATACACAGTGTGAAAGTAGCTGACTCCAAGTCAGACTGCTGACCAGTCACAAGTGGAGTCCTACAGGGTTTGGTCCTGGGTCCTCTCCTGTTTGGTATCTACTTCTCTGAAGTCCAGGCCAACACAAAGGGTCTCTAACTGACAAAGTTCTCAGACGATTGCAAGTTGGAGCTATTATTAACTCTCCAAACAATGTTGACATCCAACAGAAAGGCCTCACTGAGACCAACAACTGCTGTCAGAACCATGGCCTTAAGCTCAATGCCAAAAAATGTGTCATCATCCCCTTTGGGAAAAACCCAGTTCCCATGAATTACCACATCGATGATGGTCCACCAAACACAGAAGGAGTTATAAGAGATCTGGGAACACAGGTTGACAGCCACCTCTCTTTTGATCACCACATTGCCACTGTGGTCAGAAAGTCCTTCTATGTGGCACATCTCATTACGAACGGTTTTGCATCCAGGAAGAAAGAGGTCATTGTCTCCCTCTAGTCTTCTCTCATTAGGTCAATCATCGAGTACAATTTCCCATTTGGCATGTACCTTACTAGACACCTGCAACAACTGGAGAGGCTGCAATAGTATCTCACAAAGAGGAACTTGGGCCTTAAACACTTGTCCTATATGGACAGACTCAAAAAAACTACCAACTTTTCTCTGTCTCATATCGCCTACTTAGAGGTGATCTCTGCTTGACTTACAAAGCCATGCCTGACCCAGCTTTGTTACAAATGCTACATCTAAAGAAATCCCAATCCCTCTGCACCACATGCTCCAGAGACCTCAACCTCATTACCACAACCAACAGAACATGCTGGAGGGACAGGCTTATAACACAGAGACTCCCCGTGCTCTGGCATAGACTTCCCATACATGTCAAACAGAGCACCTCACTGGCCCTCTTCAAGAGAAATTTTGATGAGTGGATGGGAAATAGAAAATTCACCCCAGGGATCACTCCAGTGTCTTTACTCGACAGAGGCACTAGGAACTATGGTTGGGTGGCACGATGCCAGGATAATCCTATGAGCTAGGCTTGTAAAGGCTCTAGGGCCATTAGCCTAGTACACACCTATGAACCTATTAGCTTTTATTATCCGCAGTCCCTCTCCAACAGCAGTGTGTGATAATTGTGATTTAAAACACATGTGCTCACACAGACACACACACACACACACACACACACACACACACACACACACACACACACACACACAAGACATGGACACCATGGAGTCAGTGAATATCTACTGTCCCTTGTGTGTATGTTTAAAAAAATAATTTTAAATTGCAAATAGCGTCAACGGCCTAGGTAATAACAAGTATATCACTCCTTTGTGAATTGTTGGTGAACGCAGATGGTATTGCATTGGTGCTTGTTTTGACACAGCAGCTTTTTAGTTGCTCGTGTGAAACATGTTTTCATATTTTAAAGATCATGTGTAGACTGGTGAAATTAAATGTGGTATCTGCATTCTGTTCTTCTGTTCTACCTTCTTAAAGAGCATTACTGGTGACTAGTGACTATTCTACTCCTTTCCACAAACAATAATGGTTTTATGCCGAAGAAACGCTGCTTCACAGACAATGATGTCACCCTTTCCATAACTTTATGACATCTGCTGTGGGAGAAAGCTTTCATGTCTCCATTTCTGCATAATGTAGTGTCACTTTAATACATTTACATAGAAATGTAAGCATTGTTCACATACTCAGTTGCCATAACAAAGAACTTGTACTACTAAAAGAGGAAATGGGTCATTATGTGGCCGTACCCAGAAGCAGATGATAAGGATTAAAAGCACAAAGTCAAAGACTAGACATGAGAAAATACTATTGTATAATGAATACAGTTGTTTTGATGAAATGTTAGCTTTATCCAGGTGTTTGTCTTTTTGATTCTTATATTTAACATCAGTGAGATCATCAGAGTCAATTGTATTGCTGGAAACAAATGCACCCCAAACCTCATGTCATCAAATTCCTGCACCCCAAACCTCATGTCATCAAATTCTAGGCATGACGATGATGGTTTTGGCCAATGCAAGCATGTGAGCAGTGCGGGGAAAATAATGTAATGTTACCGTGAAAATAACATTAAATCTCCTGCACATTTTAAGGTGCAATAATTAAGTAAACCTGTATGCTAAGTTCTAAATGTAGAAACAAAATATGTAAATGTCCTGAGACTACAGTTTCACGAAGGAAACTTAAGCATGGGGGATAAGAGAGGAATTTATTTATTTATTTTACTTGAATTTGTTTACTGGGCTATAGCACTCTTTAAATCTGACCAATTTCAGCCTCACCCTGGGATCGAAAACTGACCCAATTTACAAAGCAGACAGGAATGCAATAGTAAATATTTAAGTGGCAATAAAACAGTTCAATTCTTTGGATGTATAGAAAATCTAATGTATCAATTTACGATAAGTACAATTTTTTTCTTAAAATTTGATAAATTAGAGTAAAATAAATTGGAGATGTGAAAAAAAGCAAAGGATCTTAGTGGTTGAGTAGAGAAGGGCTAAAGTAGGCTTAAGGGGTAACAGGTACACTCTGCTTGATTAGCTAAGTGTGAGCATAGCTCTCAACCTTCCATCTCCAAAATGAGGAACACTAGCCTTCATAATGTAACAAATGGGCAAAATGTGGAACACATACCAATTGCTTACTAACAACTTCAACTAGGAAGGTTATAGGATGGTTAAAATATGCTGGTTTTACTTATAAAGAAGATCTTTTAATGAATTCATATGATTAATTTCTGTTTACAATTGATTTCACTTAAAAAATTCCTAACAATGAATGTGACAGTCTTTCAATGTGGAACTTTGAGGAACTTCGAGGAACGTGAACTTTTTAAGGCCCCAAATGAGGTACGTTCCTCATAATGAGGTACATTTGTGTGAGTTTAGAAGAAAACAGAACTTGGAATAAGAACACTGTGTGCATCACGTTTTCGTAATGGTTCGTTTTTCCCAATTGTGCACTGAGTCTGTATATGGTCAAAAAATCCTTTTTATTTTCTTGCACTTGTGTATGGATTAGAGGGTGGCTTTCTTTTGCATTCCCACTAATTAATTTAACAAGTGCGATCTTTGTATGTGGAGCTGTTTTGTAAATATTGTAGTGGAAGAGAAAAAAAATTTAGAAGAAAGCTATATTTTATGAAGTGACACATTTTTGAGGAACTGATTTTATGTTTTCTTTCTTTTGAAGGGGTTCACCATTAGCTCATGTAGAATCTGTTCTGTGCTGCTTAGCATAAAAAAAAAACAAATTTATTTTGAGAATATGTTTTGTGATCTTGTGATTTTGAGAATATGTTTAGTGATCTATTTTGAAGGCACTGCAACTGAGCTACGTATGGAATTTCTTTGCATTAGTGACAGACTAGCTGTATAGCAAATATTTCTCATAGTGTTGCCAAGGGCTGTCCCTAAGCTGCTTCCTAACTAGGCTTCCTTTATCTGTTGGGAGGAATGGCATTGTCCTTTCAAAGGCTCAAAAGAGCAGTTTAACAGCAGGTGCTAACGATGAGAGGTGAAGAGCAATGGAGACGCAGCAATTCCCAGGCATAATCTTTGAGGGGCAGTCTTCAACAACTTTATAGGTGAAAATATGCATATTTATGTATCTCTGCCCCTCACCATGTTTCACTTGAGAGCCTTGTTCATATGTATTTATTCGTTGTTGCCTTTGATGGAACTATTGTATGCAGATTAACATTTATTTTCTGCAGCCTCCCCCGTCTCCTTCAGTAATGTGTGATAGATAACACTTAGTCAGGCTGTTAGCCATTTTCGCCTTCAGAAAGAGTAATGAAATCAGTGGGAAAGCCTGCTTCCTTAAAACCTGAAACTACCCGACATTAACATTAAAAAAGCTGCTGTTGTCAAAACAAGGACCAGGCTTATGCCATCTGTATTTGTCAGGGAGTCACATAGTTGCTATTAACCAGCCCTTCAGCATTTATTCAAAAGCTAGATTCTTCTTCAGTAGACATGCAAGGCTGAGAGGATTATTTACTAAAACCCCAGGGTGTGTGCGTGCATGTGTGTGTGTAATCACAGTACAGTGACATTATGGAAACTAAAACAAGTTCTCTACTTCAAATCACAACAAAGCTGCTGACTCATGGTATCATACACCTGAGAACTCTCATTAACAAAAAAAAAATCTACTTGTCATGTGCTTTAGTAAAATTATAAGGCACTGTATTTAAAGCTCGGTTCTAAGTGAAGAAACAAGCTGTGTAAATGTCTTGAGACCAAAGTTTCATAATGGAAACTGAAGCGTGTGAGGGACTGACGAAGACATTTACACTAGAGAGCACTTTTGTTAGGGTGGACTTTTTTCCAAGTGCAAAGTTGTTTTTCGAAAGGTACTTTTTAATTACATGTGTGGAAAGTGTAATACACCAGTAGCTGAGTGGTCAGCATTCCTGCTAAAACCTATGCATGTGGTATGCATGGGGCTAGAGTGAGCTTCCTTTGCATGGTCACTGTGTCCTTTTTGCATGCAAAGCTGATTTGCCACCCTTTTGCTGGAGTTAAAAAACTTCTGGCTATATTACTTCAACAGCTGCACAAAAGTGGTGAGCTGGTAGTAAGTACTGAGGGTATCAGTAATCACTTCACAGTCATGCCTGCACTCAGAGTGAATGTGCTTTTTGCATTCTTTAATTGGTATTTTAATCAGAAATGACTGCTTCCTGCATGGGTATTTCTCATGGATATCTTCGACTTACTGCTACTTACCTTAGACCCGAGTTTCACAAAACTATTAAGAAAAATGTCACCTTGCATACAATGCCAATATTCTTTAGCTATGAAAATTGTGTTATGTATTTCAGGAGTAAAATCTCAAAGCTTTTCTAACAAGACTAGTAATATTTACTGTCTCATATGTTGAGCATTACCTATTATAATGGCTTCTGAGGGTTTTTGTCATCGCGTCTTGATTGGCAGATTTTTTTTTCTTTTGTTTCTACAGAGTCAAAGAAGTTCTTACTGCATTGCATTTTTATGTAATTATTAACATTTGTTTTATTCTTCAGTTACTTGCGTTACCTATTTCTGGGCCACAGGGAAGTTATAACCTATCCCAATATTCACTGGGTACGAGTAAGAGAAACAAATTCTGGGTTGGGTTCCAGAATATCACAGGATACCTGTGCACGTGTATAGTCTCACGCACACACACACATGTTTGTGTAGAAATCATGCTATGAAGATCCATTCCAGGATGACCAGACTGGGTAACTTACCAAAGTGCATATTGTTATACATCCAGGCTTAGAATGATACTGCAGACAATTACCATATGACTTTTAACTCAATTTGAATTCACTCCTTGATAATCTGTCTGGGGTTCCCAGAAGGTTGTGAAACATTTATGGTTGGGATGAGGGCAGCACAGTACAATAGCATTTATTGATATTACAAATGATGGCATGTGATTATGGATCTTTTTTCGCTGATGTTTTTTTCACTGTACTGTAAAGCTAGAGCTGTTTGACCTAATGACTGAGAAGTGCCATATCTCAGAGCATTTAGCTATCTTGTTGCATATATACTATGGGTTTTGTGCTTTATCAAGGATTCTGCATTCATATCTGTGGCAGGGGCCACTCATCACTTACCACAATACTTCCAGTCCATAAAACTAGTGTTTGGAGGCTAAGTGTTTTGATATGGATTAGTGTTTAGTTCACAGTCACATATTCCTAAGGAATTTATACCACAGAAGTGAATGCCACTGGGTTTGTAGGTATATTGTTTACCATTTCCCATTAATGTGACCATACCTACAGAATAAATATGTTTACTGCATGTGGTCTTCCTAAGTATACACTGGTGTTAATGATGAAATAACCCCCCCCCCCCCCCCCACACACACACACACAGACGCACACATGCCTGATGTTATCAGAAGGCTGTTTTTAGAGAGTGGCTGAAGTGGGTGCCAAGTGGTTGTTGGTGATCTTTTGTGATGACCAGTAAAAACAGTTAAGTGTTTTATCAATGTGTGCTAAAAAAAAAAAAACAGAAAACTGTTGGCATGTGTGCAGATATTAGGTCTGTGGTAAGCAGATCTGAATGCAAGCTTCCAAACTCTAGGGAAAAGTGACATCACTAATTTTATATTTACCTTTGTTTGCACAGCTGTTAAGGCACTTATCCTTTCCATTAGTATTGTCTTTTGAGAACTGAGATGCTCAATTTAAGGAAGAAATGAAGCAAAATAAAAGGGTGAAAATGCTATACCACCTCCTTCTGTGTGCTGAAACTAAAACTGGTTCAAATTTGTGATTTGATCAAATCCAAACTGATTGTGTTTTGTAATGTGCTGACATAAAACCACCAGCTAACACATGAAGCATGTCGCACAGGTAATAGAACTGTCTCGATATCAGAATTATTATATAGTTCCGTGGTCATGGGGAACCTCAAAAGACATATTTGCTGTACACACAAAATGGCATATAATAAATAGTTCAGTTTATGTGCAGCATGAGTCCCAAAATACTGCAGTCACTGTGATATAATGCTCAGACTGGGGTAGATATATGTTAAAATCCTGTCATTATTTTACCTTTATCATCAAGTATCAGTTTACTTTTAATCATTCGTGTCAGTATTCACATCCCAGTCCCGACCTCTCAAGCCTGCTAACCTGGTGTCAACCCAGTAGGAAACTTGAGATCAGCATCATTATACCAATTACAATTTCCTGCAATAGCCAATCAAACTGATGACAAGTAACCAAAAGCCATTTTCTTCTCATAACCTACCTCTGCCACCATGCTTCGCTAGGGACAGCTTGCACCTGTCACCCCTGGGCTTTCGGATATTGGCAAAGGCTCTTGCTACCCCCATAGTGCCTTTTTTAGGCAAGGCTCAAAAGACAAACCCACCTCCATAGGTATCACAAGGGATAAGAAACTAAGATTAATGCTACTCAACGCCAGAAGTCTAAACCTCAAGATGCACTTTTCGAAACTCTCCTTAGCATGGAGAACATTGATATCTGTGCAGTAACAGAAACCTGTTTCAAGGCTCCCGAGAGCACCCCAGCACTACCAGGTTATACCTCATACCATGCTTTTCGCCCCCAAAACTTGGACCGAACCACAAAAGGAGGGGGAGTACCAATATTCGTCAAAGATACCCACACCTCCAGGTTGGTGGCACAGCATGAAGCATCATAGACTATCCATGTGCAACTAACTGTGGGTAAAACTGCCTTCCAGTTTATAGCCTGCTACAGACCACCCTCCCAAACACAGGAACCCCACTCGGCCTTCCTGAGAATACTGGAAAATATGAAGGTCTCTCCAAACACCATTATATTGGGCGACTTCAACTACCCAAACATAGACTGGGAGCATTACTCTAGCTTCAACACCCTAGCCCAAAGGTTCCTAGAATTTATAAACTCAAATGCTATGGAACAACTTGTTACCACTCCCACAAGAGGGGAAAACATACTGGACCTGATCATCACCAACATGGGGACACTATGCTCCAGACCAGAAGTGTATCCCTCACTGGTAAGATCAGACCATAAACTAATCTCACTGGATATTCACATCCCGACCCCACCCCCTGCCCAGAAAACCACAGTGAAAAACTTCTCTAAAGCAAATTTCACATGCCTCAAAACCAAGGCGAAATCCTTCAAAGCCCCCGGGCCTGTGGGAAATATGGCCCAGACCGCAGAATCCTTTATAAACGCATTCTATGAACACCTTCAGGAATGCATGGATCATGCAATCCCAAATAAAACCAAGACCCAATCCTCCAAAGGCAGACGTCCTGTCTGGTGGACCCCAGCCATAAACAAACTATACAATAGAAGGAGGAAGCTACTACATGATAGAGCAAAATCCCAAAAAGGGAAGGCATCTCTGATCAGTATTAGCAAAAAACTATGGGCACTCATAAAATCGTCTAAGGTCATCTTCGAGAGAAAAAATTGCACAGGACACTAAGGATAATCACAAGGCTTTCTTTAGTTATGTTAGGAACCTGGGTGGAAATTCCCAGATATGCTCAGAATTGGTCCAAAATGACAAAAAATACACAGAGCCCACAGACATTGCCAACATCCTAGCTGACAGGTTCAGTGCAAACTTCTCCCCCCCCTCCCCACCAAAAGGGCAAATATCTATCCCAACAGAGTGCTGCCCCCCTGACATCTCAGATGCTCAGGTAAGAGCCGCCCTCTCCAAAGCAAAAAACACAGCACCAATGGGACCAGATGGTGTCCCGGGCTGCTTCCTACATGAACTCCAAGAAGAGCTAAACCCAAACATAAAACTACTGTTCAATCTTAGCCTTACTACAGGATATGTACCCAAAGAGTGGCGTACAGCAACAGTGGTCCCTCTCCACAAAGGTGGTGCCTCAACGGATCCTGGAAACTATCGCCCCATAAGCCTGACTAGCTTGGTCTGCAAAGCTATGGAAAGGATCATCATGGACCTCATAAATAAAGATATTGGGGACCTACAGACACTGGATCCTAGCCAGTTTGGCTTTGTTAAGGGCAGATCCTGCCTCTTAAACCTGGTCGATTTCTTTGAAACAGTCACCAAGGCCATTGACGAGGGGAAGGTGGTCCACACAGCCTACCTGGACCTCGCAAAAGCCTTCAATACAATACCCCACTCGGGCATTATAGATAAGCTCACCAGCTTAAATATAAACCCCTGTGTCACTAGATGGGTTGCAAACTGGCTCAAGGACAGAACCCACATGGTTAGAATTGCTGGAGCCATGTCATACTCCAAACCAGTTACAAGTGGCGTCCCACAAGGCTCAGTTCTGGGACCTCTCTTGTTCGGTATATATTTTTCGGCGGTACAGGCCAACACGGAAGGACTGTGGCTGACCAAGTTCGCAGATGACTTCAAACTGGGCACTATAATCAACTCTCCAGCCGACACAAGCATCCTCCAAAAGTGCCTCATAGAAACAGACAACTGGTGCTAGAGCCATAGCCTCAAGCTAAACGCCAAAAAGTGTATAGTCATCCCCTTTGGCAAAAACAAAGTGCCCACAAATTACCACATAGGTGGTAATCCATTAAGTACAGAAGAACTCATTAGGGACCTTTGGACCCAAGTTGATAGCAATCTCTCATTTGACAACCACGTGGCCAAAGTGGTTAGAAAAACATTTTATATAGCCCACCTAATCATGAAGGGATTCACATCTAGATCAGAGGAGGTCATCGTGCCTCTTTACTCATTCCTCATCAGGCCCATAATTGAGTACAATGCCCCTTTTGGGATGTACCTTACCAGACACCTGCAGCAACTGGAAAGACCCCAAAAGTACCTCACCAAGAGGATTAAAGGGCTCAAACAGATGCCATATGCTGCCCGGTTAAAGAAACTCCAGCTCTACTCAGTGGCATACCGCCTGCTCAGAGGCGATCTGTGCCTGACGTATAAAGCCATGTCCAACCCGAAATTAATGGACATGCTGCACCTCAGAAAATCGAATCCCATCGAGCTCGTGCTCGAGACTTGAACCTCAGCACTGAAATAAATAGGACATGCTGGAGGGACAGATTCATAACCCAGAGGCTCCCTTCACTCTGGAATAAAATCCCAGTCCAGGTTAGGCAGAGTCCCACATTGACTCTCTTCAAGAAGAATCTTGATGAGTGGATGGGAGATCGTAGGTTTACCCCGGCTATCACTTCTGTGTCACTGTTAGACAGAGGCACAGTATACTAACCTCAAAAAAAGGCATAGCAAAATTAATTTAAAATGGGTGGCGAAAGCCAAACACACTCTGGCTAGGCTTATAAATGCCCTAGGGCAGATAGCCTAGTATGAACCTATGAACCTATAAGCAAGATGCATAACTAGCCCATATGAATTTTAAAAAGCTATACTACAGTAGTGTACTAATGAACCCTTTTGCCAAAAATGTAAAGCTATATAAGAAAACTGAATTGTGGTTAAAATGTTTCCATAGGCCTACCCATGCTATCATAATAGAATAGTATCTCAATCTCACATGTTTCATGTTTCTGAACTTACACATATCCACAACATTGTCACATTATGAAGATTATGTCATATTTAAAAGTTATAGTATTAATACTTGACCAAGCCATAGCTGTTAGAAATGTGAGAATTTTTATGGATAACTTAATGCTGTTTCACAGGGTTATATTGCCTCTACTCAGAAATGTGGATCATTATATTTATTTAACTCTGTCTAAACTATCTATCTATTTATCTATCTGTCTATCTATCTGTCTACCTATCTGTCTATTTATCTATCCATCTATCTATCTATTTTTCTGTCTGTCTAGGAGAAACCTAGCTAACCAATGCCCAGTTAATACCAAATCTCAACAAAACAAAACTCATCCTGTTTCACTATACAAGTTTCCCAGACCCCTCTTCACTATTCAAAATCACCTCAGCAATCAATACCATCATTACCCCAATCTCCCGCACCATACTCCTGGGAGTAGTAATAGATTAAAACATGAACTTTGATCTTCACATAAATTAAACAATCAAGAATGTCCACAAAAATATGGGTAGCCTGTACAGGAACAAACTTTTCTTCACAGACAAATCGAAAATCTCCATTGCCAGAACCCACCTTCTCTCCACACTCCTATATGCGTCTCTTATCCTTACTAACCTCAAGAAAACTTACACAAACAAACAAGATAGCTGGTATAATAAAATAGCAAAGTTTGCTACAGATACCAGCTACAGATCCCATCACTGTCATGCTCTCAAAGAACTCTCATGGCTGGAATTCCCCAACCTAACTTTTAACCAGCTCTAGATGGCCCACTGAACACCTGTTATCAAAGGCCTGCTACCTCATTATTCCAATAACCAGACCCTGTGCTCCAGTAACAAAAAACAAGTAAACATCACTAAAAGTAGCATTAATGCTGGGGACTTACTATACTCAAACAGTATCACAAATGTCTGGAATTCCCTACCCACTGATATTTGTTCCACCTCCAGCACCACCAAGTTTAAGAAAGTTCTAAAAGATCACCTAATATCTAGCTGGCTTTGCCCATGTAATAACCCTGGATAACTTTCCCCTCACTCAGATATAACCTCTAACTACACTTCTATCCACTCTATAACTCCTGTAACCTCCTCCTCCCTTACCTATATCCCCTCCCTCACTCAGATATAACCTCTAACTACACTTCTATCCACTCTATAACACCTATAACCTCCTCCTCCCTTAACTATATCCCCTTGTCTTCCTCACTCAGATATAACCTCTAAATACACTTCTGTCCACTCTATAACTCCTGTAACCTCCTCCTCCCTTACCTATATCCCCTCCCTCACTCAGATATAACCGCTAACTACACGTCTATCCCCTCTATAACTCCTGTAACCTCCTCCTCCATTACCTGTATCCCCTCCCTCACTGAGATATAACCTCTAACTACACTTCTATCCACTCTATAACTCCTGTAACCTCCTTTTCCCTTACCTATATCCTCTTGTCTTCCTCACTCAGATATAACAACCTCTAACTACACTTCTGTTCACTCTAACTCCTGTAACCTCCTCCTCCCTTACCTATATCTCCTTGTCTTCCTCACTCAGATATAACCTCTAACTACACGTCTATCCCCTCTATAACTCCTTGTAACCTCCTCCTCCCTTACCTATATCCCTTCCCTCACTCATATATAACCTCTAACTACACGTCTATCCCCTCTATAACTCCTGTAACCTCCTTCTCCATTACCTATGTTCCCTCATCTTCTTCACAGTTATGAACTGTATTCTGTTAGATGACATAATAAATGTACTGTAAAGGCTTAAGAAAATCTAAGACATGCTGTACTGTATTTGTACTTTGTGTTAATCTCATTTCTTCTGTATATATTTTTGTTGATTATTCTCCTACATATATAACTTGCTTTACTGATCTCTGCTAAGACTGTAAGTAGATACATATAAGCTGTATAGTAAACCTTTTCTTTGCTGTACTAGACATGTATTAGTAAAAATGTTGTTTGCTGGTGCTTTTCTCCACGGGCCTCCACTGAAAATGGACACTGTTGTCCAGTCGGACCATCCTGATAAACAAATGTTAAATAAAATAAATAATAAAATAAGTATTTTAATTTGTTAACTAGAGTAAAACACTGATCATGGTAGACCAATTCCAGTCTCATCCTGAGGAAATACAGAAGAAAATAAATAAAAAAAGTAGGACTATCTATTCAATGTCATTAAAATAAGCAATCCAGTTCAGGATTACAGGGAGCAGAGTGATGCCAGCCACCAAGGGGTGCTTTCAGCCAACCTGAAAATGTCCAGGACCCCATCCTTTGGACCAGCATCTTTGCTGGGAAAAAGTGCTGGAGAGTTGCTGTTTTTCCTGTTCTGCATAATTCTGCTGACCTTACAAAGTCTGGCAGAAACAAGAACTTTGTTGGTTTGTTTGCAGTCTGCAAAGTGGTCAGTGCAGAAGCGAGAACATTATGCCTGCAATTGTAAGTGCCTACTGTTTCTTCTTCATAGACTTGACAGTATTGTTCATCTTCAGTACAAAAAGAAGGGAACCTCTGAAGGGGAGATTATTCATTTATTTATTTGTTTGTTTATTTTTATTTAGGGTGTACTGACATATTTGGTGATAGTGGTATGTTAGAGCCAGGAGTGCCAGAAAATGGAAATACTAGATCTTGCAGCCCTAGCAGACATGTCTATGTCATCATAGGCTGTGCGGATCAACAGGTTGCCAGAGGTTGTGTTGATGCAATGAATACCTGAAATTTCAGCCTTTCTTTGAACTCCTCATCAAGCATTTTTTCACAGACTGCAGTACGCCCTCTGCATTGTTTCATTGGAAGTGCAGCATATGACCAAACAAACAAAGCTCTCCTCCAACTCACCAAAATCACAAAAAAAAAAAAAAACCGTTACAAAGTGAAGAACCAGACATGTTGTGTTGAAACAGTGTGTTTTGTTTGTTACAAAGTGAAGAACCAGACATGTTGTGTTGCAACAGTGTTTTGTTTGTTTGTTACAAGGTGAAGAACCAGGCGTGTTGTGTTGTAACAGTGTTTGCTTTTTTTTAATAGTTTAATATTTGTTGGCGTTTTACATCTGTGGATTAAAGCTTTTTGTGGTGAAATCTTCGCATCTACCTCCGTTTATTTGAGGAAGGAACATTTCTGAGAGTTGAGGACCTTTTTTTTTTATTTTATTTACTACTTACCATTTACAACTGATTGATGATTTTTCATTATTTGTTATTCAAGATCTTCTCTTAATCTTTGTGTTGCTTTGGGAACAGGTCAGATACCTGCATCGCGCAGAACTTTTTTAATAGCATTTTAAACCTCATTCCTCCTCCAAAACATTGGTTTGCATGTATTGTTCTCACAATTCCCATTTTTCTATGTAATTTGCGCCTACCCTTTTCTAAAGATCCCACTTCCTGTTCTTTTATAGCTCATGAATCATTTTCCTAAGGATGGATGGCTGGAACTTGAGGAAAGGGATTTCTCTTTGGACATTATAGCGTATGCTGCATTCTTAGTCTGTGAGCCTCCAACCAGACAGAACAATGCCTGAAGGGGTGAAAAGTATAGTCCACTTTTCTTTGGCCTGGAGACCCAGTATCATTATGATCTAAGTTTTGATAGACTTTGTTATGTGCATTATCCCCTATAGGACCACAGTATTTGCTAGACATTGTTATGTGCATTATCCCCTATAGGACCACAGTATAGGATTGCTGTGTGAGCCTGTAAGTCTTTTGAATGCTACTCTGAAGAGATAGAATTGTGTCATTGACCCCCCCCAACATTCATTTTAATGCATTTCCAGATTTGTTTCCACAGGGAAAGGGGAAGGGAAGGCTCCTTCCTCTTTATCCAGGTCCTTGGAAATTTTCTTAGACTCCCTTGGCACTCAGCCATTTGCTCATTATAGTCTCTGTCTCCTCTTCGGAATTTTTGTGGTAGAGAGTCAGATACCAAAGGCTGTCCAGCTTATTTAAATGGTAGGAGATGGGGAAGAGGTGTTGGCTGCTATTTGGTTAATGAAAATCTGAAAGGGGATTGGGAGGGCACAGGTTGGGGTAAATGGTGGGTGTGTTAAACAGAGCTTAATGAAAAATGCACCCTGGCTGGATTATGATCATACCCTTCAATAAAAAAATAGGGATGAATATGTCCTGATGGCATTGCTAAAACATGTCTTAGAGGGGGACTGACACCTGTCTCACCAAAGCCTGGGGGAATCATATCTGTTGTTCAGGGGCCATTGCTTGAATAGAGGTGTGGGATATGACTAATGCAGATCTCCAAGAAGACATGGTCTTAAGACTGTGTGGCAGAAACTTCTGGGTATTTAATAGTAGCCTGCCAGCCTGTTATAATCAACCTCCTTAATGAAGATGGGCATTTATCTGACCAGAGACTAGAAATAAATAATACAAGTAGGCCTTATTTCTGCTTCCACAGAAGGGTATACAGGTGTGGAAGAAAACACAGATTTAGGCCCAGAAGAAGAAACTTCCAGGGTCTGTCTGTAGATGTCTACCACACTCATAGTGGTAAGCAGAAAGAATTATCTTCAGAAAAGCAGGAACTCTAAGGTAGTTTTATTACTTCCTTTTTCCAAAACGGTGATATTTTGATATTTTTTTTTTCTTAGCAGGGAGCTAACATTTCAAGAAATTGAAAGTTAGGCTTCAATGAGGTACTTCCTGCTTGAGATACCAAGTAATTCTCTAAGGCGTTCTTATGGTTATACTTTAGTGGCTTCATTGCCCCACCCCCAAACAATGCACATTTTTGTATCACATGAAGGTCCTAAACAAATAAGGCACTTAAGGTGGTTCTCTGCAGGTAGAATTTTTTTTTCCCATGTGGTACTTATTTGATCAGCCTATCTGAACAAATATGGCTTTTGGGCTCACTGAATTACATAATATATATGAAAATAAGTGAAAAGGAAAGACTTGGCAGAATGAAGACAGATGGTGAAGATTTCAAGTAGGCAATATGATTCATTGATTAATAGATGCATAGAGCTTACACGGCACTTACTCTTGTAAGGCACCTCAACAGCACTATCTTGATAACTGAGGGTCTTTAGTCCAGTGATCTTTTTAGTTTGAAACCTTTGGAGGTCTTTCTTGCTGTATGATGTGTTTGAATATATACATACTAAAAAGGGAATTTTATGTATAACTGCTCCAATGAGGGCAGAATATAAAAGGAATAACTTTTTTTGACTTGAATGAGATACGTTTAGTTATTAATTTGGCTAGATAGAAGCATTTCCCGACTACTGTTACTAAATGGTGTTCAAAGGGTAGGAAGTTGTTTATGAAGGTCGAGATCTCTAATGACTGTATCAGTCTGGAGTGGGGTGCTATATACAGTATAAGCTGCTGTTAATATTTTTTCTTGCCAACAGTGACAATGCTACACTTCTTTACATTAAATTTAAGCCTATTTCTTATTCACTATTGACTTGTATTGTTTGGCCTTACTGTAGTAAGATGGCACTATATGCTGAGTGAATAACAAAGTCCAGCTGTCTGGTTTAGTGGTTTAAAGAGCAGAAAAGTAGATATTCAACAGAAGGGGCCTGAGTATTGATCCTTGGAAATGTTTGTAGCCACCATTTTAATTCTGCTACTTTATCTATGTGGGTTCTGTCTGTCAGCCAGATTTCTGTCCAGCTTTATGACATAAGAATATGCATTTAGGCCATTAAGCTGTTTACAGTTCCAGCATAGGGAATAGTGTCAAATGCCTTAGCCAGAACCAGGTATGTCGTATGAACCACATGGATCATATCTTCTGATTCAGTGACTTCCTGGAAAAAGTTTACAAAATTAAGTAGATAAGGTTTCCCTTTAACAAACTATATCATTGCTGCATTTTTCTTTTAATTTCTGTGCTTAGAAAATCAGATATTATACATTCTATGGCTTTGTAAAGTAGGTTTGTTAAGTTGGTGGGTCTTATGTTCCTAGGATCTAAGTTGGGCCCCCTTTATGAAGGGGCATAATGATGACCATTTTCTGTAACTTGGGAACATACCTTGTGGCTGTACTTAAGCTTAACAGTTGTAGGAAGGGCTACAGAGATGGCACATCTCGTACTTTTGATTAAGGTAACCAGGTTATTGTCAGTCCCGTAGAGGTGTTATTTTTAGTTTTAAAAAGTACAGCTAATACATATTCCATAATAATCTTGTAAGTGGAAGGGACTCGGAGAATATGTGTAACTTTCAGGCTTCTGTTGTGAAGTTGGCACTAAGTCTCTTAGCAAGGATATTAACAGTATCTTCAAAGTCGGAGTGGGTAGTGCAATTATGAATTAGTTTGTTGCATTGCTATATTTTACTTCTTCATCATCTGATGAAGTTAAAGAAGGATTTATGATAATCCCTGGCTTCAGATGCTAGTTTTAGTTTGTGCTTCTCTTTGATCTTTTTATGGTAACTTTCAGATTTTTGTTCATTATTTAGATGCTCAGTAATGTTGGCAGATTTTATTATTGACCTGAATCAGCGTTTTTCCCTTTTATTTTAGAGCTTATTAATGCTGGCATTCCACCAAACTGACTTATTTTTACATTCCCCAATATAGTTATCTCTGATTGGGGCTGCTTAGTTTATGTTACTTGTTAGATGGAAGTGTAGTTCATTGGTACAGATCACAGCTGGTGCTATATGAGGGATGGAAATTGTGCAGTTGCACTTTGAAAGACAGTTAAAGGAAAAGAAAATATATATATATATATTTTTTTTTTACCTCAGGAGCACTAAAAGTAGTCTGAAGTCATCAGTTCCATCAATGCTGTTTTAGAGCTGGAAAGAACTAGAGCATTCCAGGCTAGCAGAGCATCATTTATGTAGAAGGCGTTTGCAGCATTGCAAGTTTTGAGTGTTAAGTAGGCCTTTCACCAATGGGATTAGTCCTGTAGCCAGAGCTCCAGAGCGTTTGATGCCACATTATATATTTACTTTTATGAGCAGCTCTTTTTCCCATAGTTCTGTCTGAAAGAGATGGTGCTGAACTGGCTAACCCAGTTAATGCAATAAATAGAATATTAATTTATGAAGAAGATATGCTTTTATTGAAGTCTCTTCTTATCATATCTCATGGCACAAATGAAATCAGAATATGTCAGTGTATCATTTAGATTTTCTTCACTTCTGGCTACTTTCTTTCCTTTGTATCAGTTGTGTAGCTTTTCATGTTCTTTTAAAGCTTTCTGTTAACCTTTAGGGTCCGTATGTGGTGGAAAGGTTAGCTTGTGGCCTCACAGCAAGAGGCTCTCTGGTTCGATTCTCGGCTGGAGTGCCTTCTGTGTGGAGTCTCCATGTCCTTCCTGCAATCAACCGAAATTTAAAAGACATGCAGGTAGGTGCGTTCATGTGCGGGAGTGCCTTCTCTGAAGGTTGGGTGCCAGGCTGGCAACTCGACATCGTAAAAAATCACTGCCATTCATAAGTGTACCGGAGATCCACTGTGGCGACCTCTAACGGGGAAAAGCTGAAAGACATCCAGACATCCAGATCAAAATGGAAGTTGCTCCTTGAAAAAGCTTGTTTGATGAGTGCATTTGTTGGTCAGGGCCCTATCTGCCCTTTTTGTAGGATGTGATGCACCATAGCATACTGCTCTTTGCAATGGGTAAGAGTAAATTGCAGCTCCAAGTTAGTGGATTACTAATCTCGTTTGACTGATGCTGCATTGTAAACCATCAACTTCAGGTCTCCCCTGAAAAGAGGCTACTATCTTAGTGGGACTTACTCAGGCTATAAAGGATAAATAAAATAAAAATAAACTTCAAAAGGATTCCTTTTTTCCCTTAGAGGGAATCAAATTGTCAGTGTTGACAGGTATTTTGACACGTTATTGTGTTATAATGGTTACTTAGCAAGGACCCCCCTCCCGTGGAAGAAAAATCCTGTGAAATGTAGGTGTTTATTTTAGTTTACATGGACTGACATGTAGAAAGACTTGAGCTTTGCATTCCCTCCTGTAGCAGTACTGGGGGCTACCCCGGGATCTTTTCACAGTAAGATGAATTTAGATGAATGTCTTCAGGATGGTGCAGTTATTGACCCTGACTGATTTCACAAACATTGCTGACACAGGCACTTTATATAGATAATCTGCATAGCTATTATCTAAATCAGAGAGCAGGAAGTGTAGTTGTTACAATAAAAAACAAAAATGTTGAATGTGTAGCTCTACAGGTGGCAAAGTATTAATTTCCCCGATTGTTTGGAACTCATATAGTACGAAAAGAGATTAATGTGAGTGAAAATTTACTTTTCACTCCCACCCTGCATAGATATGAATCAGTCACTGAACTGTAGGACATGGACAGCAATTTGGCTGCTTTCTTTCCTTTGTATCAGTTGTGTACTTTTCAAGTTTCTTTTTTAGAATAGCAATTGCTTTTAAAATTCCAGCATGCCTCCCCCCCCCAATAGGCTGCTCATATATTTGTTGTTCTTTGAAATATAACTTCAGATGTATGTCTGCAGGATAAAATGTCACTTTTGCAATTTGTAGTTTGGGCAAAAAGTAACTTGCTTTTCCCTTGTATTTGGAAATGCTTCTCCCTGAATGCAGTCTGTTTGTAATTTAAGCAAGCATACTTTATATCTTTGTATTTATTATTTGTATTTGTTTCTGTTAACCATGTTGGTACACTAGATTTGTATATGACAGTTTTAGGGACAAATGAGAAGAATGCAGAGAGATGGGAAGTGTGCTGTCCGCTGTAAATATGTAGTGAAGAAGAGAAGGCCTTTGACATAATCCTCCACTCAGGCATCATTGATAAACTCACCCAGCTGGGTTTTGACCCATATATTGTCATGTGGGTTGCAAGCTGGCTCACCGATAGAACTTATACTGTAAAAATAGGGGACTCCATGTCATCCAGCAGACCCATAACCAATAGTGTTCCACAGGGATCGGTTCTGGCACCCCCTGCTGTTCAGATTTCTACTTGTCTGAAGTGCAGGCTAAAACTACATGGCTGTGGATGACAGAGTTTGCTGATGACTGTAAACTGGGAGCGATTATTGAAACCCCTGGCGATATCAACATCCTGCAAGAAGGTCTTACACAGACTAATGACTGGTACTAAAGTCATGGTCTTAAACGTAATGCAAAAAAATGCATTATCACCCCCTTTGGCAAGGGTGGTGTTCCTTAGTGCCACATCAGTAGCAATACCCTAAGCACGCAGTCAGTGGTGAGAGAGCTGGGCATATTGGATGACAGCAATCTTAACTTCGATCACCATGTCTCCACAGTGGTAAGAAGAGCATTTTATATTGCTCATCTCATAAGTAAGGGCATTGCCTCCAGACAAAAAGAGGTTATAACCCCCCTGTACTCTTCCCTTATCATGCCAATAATAGAGTACAATGCTCCCTTTGGTATGTTCCTTTCCAAACACCTGCAGCAAATGGAGAGACCACAAAGGTTCCTTACGAAGAAAATTCAGAGTCTTCAAGATCTGCCTTATGTGGACAGACTGAAATCATTGTCACTTTACTCTGTGTCATACAGACTGCTCAGAGGTGACCTGTTCCTTACATATAGAGCAATCGCTGACCCAGCTTTGATGGAAATGCTGCACATTTGCAAGTCAAATGGCACATGGATCACTCACTCAAAGGACCTTAACCTGGTATGTGACATCGACAGAACTTGCTACAGATACAGATTTGTCTCACAAAAGTTGCTCCACCTTTGGAACAAGCTTCCTATTCATGTTAAAAAAGCCCCTCGTTGGCCCATTTTAAGCACAATTTGGACGATTGGATGGGTAACTGGAAATTCTCCCTGGGGATTTTACCTGTGTCCCTCTTGGACAGGGGGCAATAGGTATTGATTTTAGTGTCTGCTTGAACCAGGCACCCATGGGAACATGGGTTGAACTTGACTAGGCTTGTAAGGGCTCCAGGGTCGTTAGCCTAGTAACCTCCAATGATCTTATGATAAGAAGAGGTTATCAAAAGTAGCAGTTATGTTCAGCAAAGTCTAGATAGTACAGAGTCTCGATTCTGAAAAGAGCTGGAGAGGATAAGTATATCAGGTTTGATTTTAATTTAGTGATTTGTACAGAGTAAAATAGCCACACTAAATATATTGTGGGCCTGAAAAAGCCATTTATATTCATTAGAAACATGTTTCAGATGGTTGCTGTCAGTTTGTGCAGGCATGTCAGTTGAGTCCAGAATTGAATATTATGCTGTTTGATAACATGTACTTTCTCTTTAGCTGAACTGTGTAACTCCATTTTGTAATATACACACACATATGCCTCCCCACTGATGAAGTCTGCTGTGGTGCACAGGTGTATGGTTTACATCTTTATTACCAGAAAATAATGGTTATTAAACTGCACTTTGCCATCTCTGATTCCCCGATTAAAGACTTGCTTACTTCCCCAGATCAGTCACATTTGTCTGTTGAGCTACAGCAAGCATGTAACAGTAGAACGTTTCTTGTTAATTAAGCTTATAATCACTGTCTTTGCAACATTTGCAGTTAGCCTGTCTGATTGGGTTGGCAGCAGGCCCTTTGTATCCAATTTCACGGCTGTGCATTTCTACTTGTGAAATTAAATATTTAAAAAGGTAATATAAAAAGGTACATCGGCTTCTGAAGTAGGCCCTTTCAGCTTAAAGCATACATGATTTTGAAGTGAAAGTTGTACCTTGGTGTGACTTGGCCCTGACTAAATCAGCACTGCATGAATATGACCATAGTTAAACCACAACATTATTTAAATGGCACATCAGTTCCCTCCTGTCCCACTTTCAAATTTAAGGTAAATGGCAGTTCAAGGAAATATCCATATAGCTTGTTAAAGTGTCAAACTAGTAAATGAACCATGCCTTAAATTTTCTATTTTTTTCCCCTTGGTGTAATGTATTTTGTTGAAAAAGTGTACACATTGTGTGTGTGTGTGTGTGTGTGTGTGTGTGTGTGTGTGTGTGTGTGTGTGTGTGTGTGTCTGTGTGTGTATGTGCATGTTTCAGACTGCTCAGAATTAAAATGTATTTAAATGTACAAGCCGTATGTTTCATGTTTCTTATATGTCATTTATAAAAAGGTTTTTGGCATTTACTTTAGCTTGTTTAGGAATCCAGCTTCTGTCAGTCATAGTTGTGACCTAGACTTTGTCTGCCCTTCTGTGCAGAAGGAGGCAGTGAAAGGTAAGGCGTTTTGTTTTATTTGCATTAACATGCTTTAGGAGACATTCTTTAATCTTTCCTGCAGGTTCCAATCAATTTATCTATTTTTCTTCACCCCCAACTGTAGCACTGACTAATTAAAAAGCTTGATGGTGAATTAGTAAACCTCTGAATTATTGAAGATGATGAGCGGGATTTAGGACAAGAAAACAAAATTGATTTCCTGGCTGCCAGGCTTCTGACAGAGCTGATAGCTTTGTCTGACAGCTTCACTCTTGAGTGGTGTAGGACTGAGAAATTGGGATATTTTTCCTTCACTTTTCCAATTCTGTTTCTTCCATTTTTTCCCACCCTGTTATACTTTGGGTCTACTCGAACCTTATTACAGTGGCCTGTGCTCCAGACATGACATGTTTATGGATTCTGGGCTTTGCCGCCACTTCCATTGTGCCACAACTTGAGCTGGTAGTGCTAACATGCAAAAACACACCAGATTAGTTCTTCTCCTTTCTTAAACCATGATGCAAAAAAAGTACAGCATTGCATCTCCATAAACAGCCCTGGGGGCATGCCTTTTCCTGCAGAGTACCTCCACTTGTGCTTACAATTTGCACAAGTAGCATCAAGAAGTCATAGTGTACCAGTAAAAATAAAGCTTACACAAGTAGCATACAGTGTTTGGAAGTCATAGTGTACGAGTAAAAAGAAAGTTTGCCCATGCAGTATTGGGAAGTCCTAGCACACCAGCAAAGAAAGTTTACACAATAGCATGAGAGTGAGGAAGTCCTAGTACACCAGTAAAAGAAAGTTTACACAAGTAACATGAGGGTGAGAAAGTGATAGCACACCAGTAAAAGAAAGTTTACAGAAGTAGCATGAGGGTGAGGAAGTCATAGCATACAAGTAAAAGAAAGTTTATACAAGTAGCATGAGGATGAGGATGTCCTAGCACACCAGTAAAGAAAGCTTATTCAAGTAGCATGAGGGTGAGGAAGTCTTAGCACACCAGTAAAAGAAAGTTTACACAAGTAGCATGAGGGTGAGAAAGTCCTAGCACACTAGTAAAAGAAAGTTTACACAAGTAGCATGAGGGTGGGGAAGTCTTAGCACACCAGTAAAATAAAGTTTACACAAGTAGCATGAGGGTGAGGATGTCCTAGCACACCAGTAAAGAAAGTTTACTGAAGTAGCATGAGGGTGAGGAAGTCCTAGTAAACCAGTAAAAGAAAGTTTACACAAGTAGCATGAGGGCGAGGAAGTCCTAGCACACCAGTAAAAGAAAGTTTACACAAGTAGCATGAGGGTGAAAAAGTCATAGCACACCAGTAAAGAAAGTCTACAGAAGTAGCATGAGGGTGAGGATGTCCTAGCCCACCAGCAAAAGAAAGTTTACACAAGTAGCATGAGGGTGAGGAAGTCACAGCACACCAGTAAAAGAAAGTTTACGCAAGTAGCATGAGGGTGAAAAAGTCATAGCACACCAGTAAAAGAAAGTTTACACAAGTACCATGAGGTTGAGGAAGTCACAGCACACCAGTAAAGAAAGTTTACACAAGTAGCATGAGGGTGAGAAAGTCACAGCACACCAGTAAAGAAAGTCTACAGAAGTAGCATGAGGGTGAGGATGTCCTGGCACAGCAGTAAAAGAATATTTACACAAGTAGCATGAGGGTGAGGAAGTCCTACCACACCAGTAAAAGAAAGTTTACTCAAGTAGCATGAGGGTGAGGAAGTCCTAGCACACTAGTAAAAGAAAGTTTACACAAGTAGCATGAGGTTGAGGAAGTCATAGCACACTGATAAAATAAAGTTTACATAAGTAGCATGAGGATGAGGAATTCCTAGCACACATTGAAAAGACTGTGGTAAAAGCCTGTGAGAAACAGTACAAATTTTATAATGCACCATTTTATATAATCATGTATTGTTTTTTTGTTTTATTAGCTCATTCACTAAAGAGATTTTCTGACACATTAAAACAGCTGCGCAGATTACATTTAAAAAATAACAGAAATAAAACTGCCTAGTCAGTACACTTTGTAACTTCATGGCATCCCTGTAGAGATTTCTCAAAGTTATTATGTGATCAAAATATAAATATTATTGGCATAGTGTTCCCAAATTGTTGTGCATTTGAGCATAATTACCACAGGTCTGGGGCTTTTTGCAAGGTTATCTTCATCCATTGGCACGTTCACATGGGTGTACAAATATAACAATTGGTTAGGATTATGAAATCTGTTACACACACACACACACACACACATACACACACACAGACACACACACACACACACACACACACACACACACACACACACACACACACACACACACACACACACACTCAATATCAGGATGTTGGTTTTATTTCATTTTCAGCGTAAATTAAGTGGACCATATTTAGAGGCTGTACATACGAAACATTTATTTCTCAAAGCATCATGTTCCAGATGAAATCTGAAAAAAATATGTAAAATGCTTGGCAATTAGTTTTGCTTTTTGAGAATATAGTTTCAAAGTCACCCCGGTAAACTTGCTGTTATGTGTTCTATTTTGTGCTAGCAAATGCCAGACTGTCAGCTGATCATGCATGTGTTATGATGTGCTTAGTAGACCCCCAAACTTGCTGCTGATAGGCTGCCATACTGTACTTTGATACTTCACTTTTTATCTGATTTGCTAATGCCACTTAGTGAATAATGCTTATTAAGTTTTGGAGTGACATATAGAAGACAAAGTAACCACTGTATGTCCTACAACACTGCTAATACTTTGAGGTTGTGCCTATCTATCTATAGATACATATATATATATATATATATATATATATATATATATATATATATATATATATATATATATATATATATATATATATATATATAGATATAGATATATCAAAATATATACATAGATACATTTATTTATAGATATACATGTAAAAGTTCCCTGAAAAAGGCTGTGTGTGTGTTTGGTCAACAGCTGTTTAGTTGTCTGCTTATGATAAAGGAAATGGGTGGCCAACAGGTGTCAGAGACTGCACAATTCCTGCGGTTGGGGAGTATGCCCTTACCCCATGTTTGTGGGATCTCGGTCTTAGTATATATAATTAGCAGGACATGTGGTGGGGGTTGCAGGGGGCTTAGCTTTTATTTGTTTTAAATTTTGCATGTGTACTGATGTGTCAACGTCTACGTTTTTGACATTTTACATCTACGTTTTGCCAGTTGACATTAGGTGACTAGATTTTACCTACTATGTATATATATATATATATATATATATATATATATATATATATATATATATATATATATATAGAGGAGTGCTACAGAATTCTGAAAGCCAAAAATCCTGAAGACCAAAATTCTGAGAGTTCAAAATCCTGAAAACACAGAGGATACCAACACTTACTATATTCCAGCACAAGTATATACAGAAAGAAGTAAAACACAAACTATATTACTGTTCTACAAGTATAAGAAGGGGGCAAGTCCCCCTGCACCCCCCACACCCCCTTCTACTTAAATATATCAACTCCAAGATTGCACTTAGTGTACTGAAGTGCAATCTCAGAGTTGATATATTTAAGCAGCAGCGTGTGTTGTGGGGGGGGGGGTTCAGGGGGGCTTTCCCCCTGCATATAGTTGAAGGGTAATATGTTTCTGTATGTACTTGTACTGGAATATAGTAAGTGTTGGTATCCTCTGTGTTTTCAGGATTTTGAACTTTCAGGATTTTGAACTTTCAGGATTTTGGTCTTCAGGATTTTGGTCTTTCAGGATTCTGTAGCACTCCTATCTATCGATATATATATATATATATATATATATATATATATATATATATATATATATATTTTTGTATTTACGTGTACTTTATCCCACTTTGACTGCTCTTCATCAAGCTTTCCACTGTCAGCTGTGTATTTTGCAGTTTGGGGGAGAGCTGGTGAAGGAAGCTATCTTTTAGGCAGCCCCTCACAGACATATTGGCAATGAGGATGTGTTTACTTAGGCCTGACCTTTCCCTTGAGCTGGAGGATGCACAATCAGCTTCACCATAAGGACTTCAGTGCCATCGTAGATGTGGTTGTGTGGCCCCTTGCAAATTACTGCTGAAATGGTTTGGTGGTGAAATGCATGCCACTGCATTTACCTCTTGTAGTGCCCCCCCCCCCAAGGGATTGTGGCTTTGGATGGCCCAGTATTGAGCCCCTTCCCTCCTACTCAGGGTGGATATGACAATCCTCTGTCCTCATTTGCTAACTGGTCTTTGGTTACTTGGTTCATAGTCAGAACTTTATGTGCCTACTCTCCTATAGTTGTCTTGAACTGTATATGTATATTTATTTAACACTTTCATTACTAGAAACTCTATGCAGGATTCATATTTTGTTTTAGGTAAGGATCCAAAACCTACTGCTGGTAGTGATAACAAATAACAAAAAGTCAAAAATTAGGAGTTATTTTTCAGAACTGGTGAATTATTCTGGGATATTCTTTAACTTTGAACACTGTATGTAATATTGTGCTCTCCAGTTGTGGATATTTGGTTAACCTACAGAAAAGAAGACAGGCCAGTTTTGATTCATGAAGCTGAATGTTTGCTTCATTTCAATGACTTCTGCCAATTAATTAATGGAAATCATTGTTAAGAAAGAATTCCATAAAATAATGCAGCCAATCCAGTGGTTCCATGCTCCTTGGGTGCTGTGATATCTGCCTTGGAGAATATATACTTAATTGATTGTTGAGATGATTTGGCATATACTATAGAGGACATTTTAAGTCATACAATTAAGCTTAAATGAGTTGAGGCTTTGAGAGGAACCAGCCATTGCTAGAAATTGTCTCTGTTCACTTGAAATCAGAGCAGAAGTGCATGTATTTCCCTTATTTTACAGATTTCCCTTCATGACAGGTTCTGCAGTATCTTAATTGTATGTGTAACAGACATGAGTACTGTTCTCCTCAGGGAGCTCTAACATATAAGTGTTTCTTAAGTAACTCACATCTCTATGTGGTGTGATATGGTGCACTTGATTTTCAGCACAATGTGGCTGGCACAACACACTTGCACTGGGAGAATCATTTGAGTGTAGATTGTTTTAGATGCACATTGTACTAATTTTCATTATTTGAAAAATGTTGGATACCTGCCTTCTGTAGCAAGATAGATTTAGAGCAAGGTGCAGTGAGTACGTAGTTACCTAATCTTCATAGTTGCATAACCATAAGTTCTTTTTTTTAAGTTATATTAACATTGGCCTTCTTGCAGCCTACTCTTTGATGACACCATAGGAGACAAGTTTCTACTGTGTAAGATCTAGGCAGTCCAGTTTTGAATTGCCCCAGGACAGCTGCACTAACTTTGAATCAAGGATTATAAGGCACTAAGTCCATACCTGGATGCAAAAGTTTAGAAAAAGAGGGGAGTGGAAATCCTGCATGTGAAGCACAACATTTATGTAAAATCTGCATTAGAATTCCAGCTTGAGGGTAGTGCTGCTCATGTATTTGTAAAACCTAGAATGTACCTGCCCTTTAAAAATCCTGCTGGCCAGTAATAATTCTGATATCACCACTACCAGACACACTGTTTGTGGTCAGCAACAGCTGTATGTTTGGCATCCACATCCAGCAGTTGATGCCACAGAGTCATTGCTCTGTGACACACAAATAATAATGCCCACCACAAGTCTGTATTTAGCGTTAAACAAAAAGGAGCTCTGACTGATATGTAGGAATGAAGGGGGATTGAGTAAAGGAATGGAGGGGGAGGGACTAAGCAGGTTGTACTTTAAAATGTCAGTTTTGTGATCTGCTGGCAAATGTACAGGAGTCGGTCAGTTTGCATTAGACAGAGCAAGGCACCGGGGTCACACTAGGAATGAGTCTGTTCTGAAGGAGAGTACTTTGTCACTAACAGAATTAAATAAATAAGAAAGACTTACCTGACTGGCTGTAGGTGGAGAGGAGAAATGGACTGACTAAAGAGTGCTGGCTGTTTTGCATATCTGAGCAGTGTCACTGCTGTGGGGTCAGCAGGATTCGAGTAGCTGTCTCAGAAACTGTAAGGGGATGCAGTTCATTTCATACCACCAAATGAATGACCTGGTGGCCATAAGAAATGAAGAATGACCTGGTGGCCATAAGAACAATGGCACTGTACCTTGTAGTGTGATGCTTTCTGTTATACTGTATTAATTCATGTGCACTAGACCCCTGACCACAGAGCTCAGTGATGTCAAGGCAGCACAAACACTAAGTGTTTACATGTCACAGGAGCTTGCACCCCTGAGAAGAATAGATGAGCATCCTCTTTGTGTCTGTCTGCCTGTTTCTGATTCGTTTACCTTTTAAAGCTTAATTTGTGCATGACATGCTCTTCCATCATAAGTAATTTAAGCACTGTGAGTGAGTCACAGGCATAGACCAGCACTGCCAGCAGCTACATACCATTGCAGAGAACCTGTTTTTCCTGACATGTTTAAAGGCTAAAGCTGGTAAATATTTGATTTTAAACCGGAGTTGCAATTTTAAACAAAGTGCGTCATGTGAGCATAATTTAAGTGAGCAGCGCTTTCAGAAGAGTATTATGAAACGTTCTCCTCCACCTCAGACAGCTGCCATCTGTGCGATTCTAATACATGTTCCTGCCATAGCCTGTCTGTAGCAGGAAACGAACATAAACAGCTTTGTTTATGTATTTAGTCAATTTTGTTAACTCACTTTTGCTTTTATTTAAGTAATTAATTCATTTTGTTAGCTTGCTGGTCTTTTGCCATTTTTCAGGGTTGGCCCAGAGAACTGGATGATTTGAAATGTACAGGTAATGCATTTTCAATGCTTTATACCTGAGACAGCATATGTTGTGCTATGTAAATTCTTTTGCAGCATAATGTCAGAACATTGAATATACCTTTTACTAACAACACATGGATTCATTCTTTTATCAGCATTTACTATGATTTACCTGTAATAGTGCTGCCTACTCACAAGAGGTTAGATGTCATCAAGAGTAGGTAAAGCTTAATTCATCCCACAGCTGAGTCATACCCACAGCTGAGCCATGAATAGTACCAGTTACGCAGTTCAATTATTTAAAAAGAGGCTATGTTGACTTTTAAAATAACTCAGTTTTGTATAATGTGCCATTTGGTGTAGAAGAGTTCATTGCTTTCTTTGTAAAGCACGCTGGATAAAAGTTACAAATTTGCCATAATCTGCATATATACATTTCTTCACCCTTATGATCACTAGGACCAGTAATAACAGTGTTACTGGAAGGTTTTTATGAAGGTAAGGTGTAGGGGCAGGCTTGAGGAAAGGAGCAGCATTGGAGTTAGGGTTAGCACCCATTACTCGGGTGGTGCAGGTTGGGGGAGCTGTCCCCTCATTCAACCCTAACTCTTCACCTTACCTTCATAAAAGTCTTCTTGTAATACTGCCACTATTCAGACAGATTTGCAACAAGTGCTATGGGGTGTCTATTGTTAATACTGGGAGAGGAAATAGTTTTCCATTCTCGATCTTATTTTATTAAAATTTTTTTGTTTTCAGTATTTTGTGTTTGAACTTTTTTTTTTTTACAGTGTTTCAATTCGACATTAAAGTAGTTTGATCATACACAATAGAACCATATTTATAAATATATGTATGATACTTTATAGACAAATTGCATAGTATCTGTTTTCTAGTGTATCAGAAAGGGAGCATATTGTTATTTTAAATCAGAACTACATTGCTGCAGAAAAGCTAAGTGCCATTCTCGAGTCAAACGCCAGGTGGTGTCCGCGGGATTCAGATTGATTCCTTCAGATTCTCAGCTTTGTACATCAATTGCCACAAGAATTATTGGCTTCTCAGAAAGAAAGTTTGGATGCATGTTTGTTTGTTAGGCTTTGTAGGCTATTTTCCTTCTTTTGTATTAAACTGCATTTTTTTTTAATGTAGTCCTCCTCCCCACTCTGTTGTCCGGCATCCCCTTGTGATGAAGCAGGCAGCCTTACTTGGCTCATTGCTCTCCAGTTCTACTTGTTTGTGGACAAAATAACAGTGTGGCTTCAAATTGAGCAAACACTAACTGGGTGTCTGAACATCTCTTGTCATACAGTAATGGTTTTGTACCTCCTTCAGTTAGCCAGTTATGGCCGCGGTTAAGTTTGTATGTGTGAAAGGTGGGTGATGGGTGTGAGGGTACATTTTTCAGAGCTCTGTTATATGAGAAAGAAAAGCAACAACAGCACATATGCTTGAGATGACTTTACAAAGCTACATGAAGAAATATGTTCAGTATATTACATTTAGAGAAACAAATAGATGCTTGCATTGGTGCCATTTGACCCTGAGTGTTGTATTGTACAGTGAGAAAACTCTACCTTTATTGCAGTGAGAAAACTCTACCTTTTCTGAAGCTGTAAGAACCTGGATTATCCCTCTTTGTGTAAAGCAGGCCATTTTAATTTTGGAAAATAAACAAGTGCTAAAAAAGATGATGACAGTAACAATGACCACTGCATTAAATTCAGAGCTCATTCTAAACATCATTCTTCTGATATGTATTAGTGTAAATTGTTTAGCAGCTTGCCTTTCTTATCTTGTGCCTACAAAGCTGTTACCTAGTGGGTATTTGCTGTCTAAAATATGCATTTTATGTTTATTGTGTAATTTATATTGTACAATATTTAGTAGTTAAGTGCAGAAATCGTTAAAGATATCGCAATCCAGTCTGATCACTACTCAGTTCTGTAACTGCTTCTCTTATGGGAGGGTTTAGGTTTGCTGTTCTACTGAGTTAACTTATCCAGTTGTTTGGAATGTTTTCCATGTCTGATTATTCTTATATTTTTTTTTTACACATTGCCAATTTGTTTCGTATAATGTTTTCTGATTTGATTTGTAGTTTAATCCCCGGAAAGAGGATACACAAAAAATATACCAGTTTATTGGCAAATGATCCATGTCATTAATGAGTTTTCAGTCGTTATTCTTGTAATTTAAATAATTATTGTGATAATTAATATAATCTTTCCAGTGTGTATTCTTTGTCGTTAAAATAAGTAGAGGTGGAGGTTATATGGACAGGACAGGCAGACAGACAAGGCTCTAAGCTCATATTTGCTGCTGTTTCTTTGTGTGTTCACAAACAGTAATGTTGAGGCAGTTGGCTAATAGAATCCTTGCAGATTACTCCAGAAATCCCCGACAGTCTTCTGAGATACTACTTCGTGATGGGCAGTATCCAGTGCTTTCAGTTTTGCTGACTGGAATGCATTTTTAATTAAATGTAAGCACTGACTGTGGTGTATGCTGCATAGCTTAGGAAGTCCAAGCCAACAGTGGGTGCTCTAACTGACCAAAACATCGGGTGGTGTCTTCAGAAGAATATTAGCAGGAGAGTTATGTGAGGGACATTTGCATGATAATGTACACGTACCTGAATTGCAGATTCCTTGATCATGGTACCTGTAGTTGGGGCTTTGCCCTTACCCTGAGATGCAGTGACTACATATTTGATTAAAGGATTAAATAGAAGAGATGGCTGACTTGCTGTCCTGCAGACAAATAGAAACACACACACACACACACACACACACACACACACACACACACACACACACACACACACACACACACACACCACACACAACACACACACAACACACTAATTTGTTTTGCAGATTATTTCAACCATTTTGCTTCTTTTGAAACTTAAAATGAACTTTAGTCTTAGTGACATCAGTGTAGGTATATTATAAGGATGCATTCATAGACTTTAATAGATGCATCACCATGCAAGTGAAGGGGTATATCTTTTATATAGGTCATCTGCTTTTTATCTGTTTGAGATCAGTGCAATATTTGTATATAAGATTTAGGTATATGAGTTTAGAACAGTATCTGTTTGAGGTTAGTACTATCTATATCTAGCTAGATATTGGTGTATCTGTTCATTACTATGTTTCATATTGTAGGTATAGCTAATGTTTGCTGCAGTATGTATTATTTGCTATTGTATGTATATTCAATTGTTCTTCATGTAGTCTGCTGCTCATTTATTGTTCTGCGGAGCTTTTCTCCCCTGGCCTCCACTGAAAAAGGGACTGCGTCCAGTAGGAATTTCCCGGTAAATAAATAAATAATATGGACACATCTTGTGCTATCCCTGCACTGATGCTTCTGAGGGATACAGTACAATTATTTGAGCCTTGGATTGGTAACATGTTTTATTTTTTTTATTGACAAACATCCCAAATGTATAAAGAACAATAGGGCTGAAATGCCCTATTGAGACACTGCAGCCTGTGTTACATGTCATCGTCAACAGAACACTTAATTCTCCCAATATATTTTCACTAAACATGATTCAGGCAGATATTTAGTACCATTTTTTAACTGGAGCCATTCATCAGCTCTTGGTTGATTAATTGTGGACAAGGTCACCAATCTTTGAGGAAATTATTAATGATTTAAACAGGCAAGAAAACTTTTGTTAAATGATAGGAATGAAATATTGAAAAATATCTTAAAATCTGTAGCCAGCCTACACTCCGAATGACCACAGGCTATGTACAGTGAGCTTGCAGGTTGCCGTTTTTTTCATACCTGTCTCAGTTTTCATAGCTGTTTTTACGGGGAAGGCTGGAACATTAAGCGGCATTTCAAAAACTGGAGAGTGATTATTGGATTTTAACAAGTATTTATGGATCTGTTTTCATAAAAAAAATCCATCATTTAATACAGTGTCATTTAAAGCTGATCATTTTCTATTCTACAGATTTTCCCCTGAAATAGCATCTAATGTGATTCAACATTCTTTCCCTCAGAAGTTGTTTAATGAAAACAGTAGACTAAGGCCATAAAGAATGTGGTAGTTCTATAATTTTTTGTGTCCCTCTGTCCAAGTTGCTTTGATTGTGTCATAATTTTTGCTTAGGGATGGACACTTTTGGAATCCAGCCATGCCCTTCTACCTCCCCATAAACTCACTACTGCCATTTGTTCATTCATGGCTAATTGAAGAGTCTATTAGGAGAATGAAGCTACGGTTTTCTGTGACAGGGGTCACCAAACGAAGCTGAACAGTTCTGTTTATTTTCATTTCTTTAGTGGAAGGGGAAAGACCACTTGTAGCTACACAACCTGATTTAACTTTGTTTAGTTAGATGAATTTCCCACACACAGGGCTTACTTAATTTGTGCTCATTTGATTTGTGTTGACAGGATTACTTAGTAAGGAATATGTACTTCTCAAAGCAGCAAAAGTGGTGATAAAACTGCAACTACAATAACACATTAAGAGAAAAAAAATCAGTTTGTTTTGAGAGGATTTATCTGAAAACTAAATTAATTTGTCAAGGAACAAATTAGTTTGATCACTTGTTTTAAGGCATTTGCATGAAGAATGCAGCAGTATATGCTTGTAGTACCACTGAATTACTGAGCCTAGTACCACTGAATTACAGAGCTTAGTACCACTGAATTACAGAGCTTAATGCTTTACTACAGAATAGTCTATTTCATGCGTCGGTGAGGAGGTGGAGGCTACGTTTACTTACTGGCCCAGCATCTTATTTGTTCATCTATTTCCTGAGAGCTTTCCATTTTACATTTCTCACAATCAACATCCTTTACTGGAAGGAGCTGTTTAAGTACATTTCCTGTGATAAAGCAAATTTTTAAAACACCAGGAGCAATGGGAAAATAGTTTTCTTACATGATGGCTGGCACTGCTATTAGCTACTTCCATTTATTTTATTTTTTCTTGGTAGACTGATCACATGGCTGAAGAAGGCAAACAAGTTCTTCCTGTGTTAATTTAAGGCTCCATGTAGGTTGAACTGGTATCTTAAAGAGTTGGCCTGAAATATTTCCTATCTGCATTTACTCACCGCAACACACACACACACACACACACACACACACACACACACACACACACACACACACACACACACACACACACACACACACACACACACAACTTTGTGTTGTATAATTTGTTAATAACTTTCTTGCCTAATAAGAACCATCTTGTTTAAACTATCCCTTTTCAGTTAGCTTCTACGTTCAAGAACCTAGGCATTTACCACATTACGTTTACATCTACTGGCAAAGCAGTTACCTTTCTAAAATCTTCTCCACAAAATGCAGTTAATGAACATTGTTTTCACCACTAATGAAAGCAAATTGCTTCAAATTTTTAAGCAGATTATGTTTGATGTTAATGATTTGTTCACGTTGATGGAATCGCACACTTTCAGTATTCCATGTAGATATGGGCCAGGCATGCAGTAAACTGTAGCACAAAAAATTCTCTTTACTAGCAGTATTTGATTTATGGGATAGCTAACCACAGCTGCTAAATTTCAGAAAGAGTATTTGTCTCTGTTGCTGACTTGTAGTTGTTATCTTTATCTGGCGTTTACGTTTTAGCTTGTGACTCAGAACACCTTTCAGTGCAATACATTATAATTATACAGATGTGATTTTATGTCTCCGGTTAAGCTTTAGGAACATAGAATGTTCTAGATGAAAAGCTGCTATATGTATCTGAGTGTTATACAACACTGAAGACACAGACCCTGTTGTTGTTTGTCTTTCGGCTTTTTCCCAGTAAGGGGTCGCCACAACGGAACTCCGATCCGCTAATGATTGGCAGTAGATTTTTTTTTTTTTTTTTTTTACGAAATGCCGAGGTGCCAGCTTGACGCCCAACCTTCAACAAAGGCATGCCCATTTACATACGCATGTCTTTCGAACACTACCCAACACTGGGGAGGACATGCAGACTCCACATAGAAGGCACTCCCAAGCCAAGCCGAGAATCGAACGGGAGAACCTCTTGCTATGAGGTAACAACGCTACCACTGTACCACCGCGGCATTCCGTACCGCTATGGCATTATTAAGGCAAATTATCTGTTGCTCAGGTTGTTGCATGGGATACCTGTCACCTGTATGTACATTTATAATACTTAATTTTAAGACCCTTCCTTGCCCCACACTCTCCTGTTTTTGTTTTGATGGACTTTAATGATTAAAGGCAATGACTTTTCTCTAAGAACCTTGTAGTACATAAATTCTAACAACTAACTATATAGTAGTATTTTATAATGCATATATTTTTATGATAATCCACTGGATTTGTTGCATAGGTCTATGGCATTACAAGTGTCTTTTTGTGTACTGATATGTAGAAAACTTGATCGTTTATTGCCTGACTGGTAATTCAGTTTTGACTGCAACATCTCCACTTGTTGTAATTATTTTTCAGGTCTTTGCAGCCATTAGTGCTGTTGTCAATGTACCAGTGCAGCTTTTATCTCCTAGATCCCATTGCAAGCTTTCCCTATATTGCTCTCATTTAATTTCACAGATTCCTACCCGAATAACACTGCTTTCCAGCAGGCCCATCCTTTGTATATTATATAAAGGATTCCACTGTCAAACAGCAATGTTGTTGCAGACAAGCTGCATCATTTATGTCACTTTCTTTTTGTTTTCATAGGTTCATAGGTAGATACTAGGCTATTGGCCCTAGGGCCTATCTATATAAGCCTAGCCAAAAAAGTACCTGGTTTTCGCCACCCAAGAAAATTATTTTCCTCTGCTCCTGTCGAGCAGAGCCACAGAGATGATCCCTGGGGTGAATTTCCTATTTCCCATCCAATTATCAGGATTTTTCTTGAAGAGTGCTAATGAGGAGCTTTGTTTGATATATATAGATAGATAGTTTGTTCCAGAGTATGGGAAGCCTCTGGGACAGGAATCTGTCCCTCCAGCATGTTCTGTTTATTGCAGTGACAAGGTTTAGGTCCCTAGAGCGTGTAGCTGGGAGGGATTGGGATTTCTTTAAGTGGAGCATGTCCAACAGATCTGGGTTTGACATAGCTTTGCATGTTAGGCAGAGATCTCCTCTGAGTAGGCGATATGCGATGGGGTTAAGCTGGAGTTTTTTGAGACGGTCTGCGTAGGGCATCAGTTTGAGGCCAGTAATCCTCTTTGTGAGGTATTTCTGCGGCCTTTCCAGTTGTTGTAGATGTCTTGTGAGGTACATACCAAAAGGGGCGTTGTATTCTATAATGGGTCTAATGAATGACAAGTAGAAGGGAACAGTGACCTCTTTTTTTCCTGGATGAGAACCCTTTTGTGATGAGGTGTGCCATGTAGAAGGATTTCCTGACTACTGTGGCGATGTGATTATCAAAGGAGAGACTACTGTCCACCTGTGTACCAAGGTCTTTTATCACACTTTCGGTGTTAAGTAGTCTACCACCTATGTGGTAGCTCATGGGTACATAGTTTTTACCAAAGGGGATGACAGTGCACTTTTTGGCATTGAGCTTGAGACCATGGCTTTGATACTAGGCATCTGTCTCCGTGAGGCCCTTTTGTAGGATGTCCACATTGTTAGGAGTTTCGATTATGGCTCCTAGTTTGCAGTCATCTGCAAACTTCATTAGCCAAAGACCTTTTGTGTTAGCCTGTACTTCAGAAAAGTATATACCAAACAGGAGAGGACCCAGGACTGAACCCTGTGGTACTCCACTTGTTACTGGTCTAAAGTCAGATTTGGAGTCTGCTACTTTCACACTCTGAGTTCTGTCAGTGAGCCAGATGGCAACCCATCTTGTGACATAGGGATTTCTACCTAGCTTAGTGAGTTCATCTATAATTCCAAAGTGGGGGATGGTGTCAAAAGTCTTGGCGAGATCTAGATAGGCTGTGTGAACCACCTTACCCTCATCTACGGCTTTGGTGACTGCTTCAATGAAGTCTGTCAGGTTTAGGAGACACGATCTGCCTTTTACAAACTCAAACTGGGTGGGGTCCAGATTTTGGAGATTACCAATGTATTTGTGTATAAGATCCATGATGATGCATTCCATGGCCTTGCAGACCAGGCTCATTAGGCTAATGGAGCGGTAGTTCCCAGGGCCCATGGTGGCTTCCCCTTTGTGGAGTGAGATAACTATTGCTGTGCGCCATTCAGTGGGCACAAAGCCTGAGGTGTGGCTATGATTGAACATGGTGTTTAGGTGGGGTGCCAGTTCATTCTGCAGTTCGTGTAGAATGCAGCCTGGGATGTTGTCAGGTCCCATGGATGCTGTGTATTTGGCTTTGGAGAGTGTGGTTTTTACCTGTGCAGCCGTGATTACAGGAACTTTGCATTCTTTCAGTATAGAGATGGGCCCTTTAGGGGGTGAGAGGGGGGGTAAAGTTAGCACTGAACCTATCTGCCAGGATGTTTGCAATATCAGTTGGTTCTGTATATTTAGTGCCATTGTGCTGCAACTCAGAGCAGATCTGAGTGCTGCCATTGAGATTCTTGACATAGCTATAGAATGCTTTGTGGTTGTCTTTAGAATCAGTGGTGATTTTGTTTTCATAACTAGCTTTGGAGGATTTTATGAGGGATCTCAGCTTCTTACTGAGGCTGATCAGGGAGTTCCTCCAATCATGGGATTTTACTCTTTTTTTGCAACAGTTTCTTTCTTCTGTTGTACAGTTTGTTTATGCAGGGGACCACCAGATTGGCTTCCTTTTTTTTGAGGATAGCATCTTGGTTCTGTTAGGGATAGCACAATCCATACACTCGTGTAAGTGCTCATAAAGTGCATTTGTGTAGGATTCAGCAGTCATACCTCTATTGTCTGTCTGCATGGGTGTCGTGAAGTTTGCTATTTTTGTCTTAAGAAGCGTAAAGTTGGTTCTGCATAAATTTTTTCTGGTGGTTACCCTAATGGGGGCTGGGGGCGATATGTGGATGTCTAGGGTAATTAGCTTGTGGTCGGATCTGACCAACAAGGAATTCACCTCTGGTGTGGAAC
The DNA here is from genome assembly GCF_019279795.1 of Protopterus annectens. Taxonomy (NCBI): domain Eukaryota; kingdom Metazoa; phylum Chordata; order Ceratodontiformes; family Protopteridae; genus Protopterus; species Protopterus annectens. The sequence goes on from NC_056730.1 coordinate 984,145,628, forward strand.
ACCGGTTTCCCATGTTGGTAATTACCAGGTCTAGGATATTGCTGCCCCTGGTGGGGGTGTGGATAAGTTGATCCAAGGCATTGGAATTTATGAATTCCAGAAAACTTTGACCAAAAAGAGTTGGTACATGAGTAGTTTTCCCAGTTAGTGGTGGCGTATTTGAAATCGCCCATAAATATGAAGGTGTGGAAGGTGTGGAAGTAGCATAAACATTTAAATTAAAACCTTTTGCTTTACCTAGGATCCTAGGCATTAAACACTTGTCCTATATGGACAGATTCAAAAAACTCCCAACTATTCTCTGTCTCATATCGCCTACTTAGAGGTGATCTCTGATTGACTTACAAAGCCATGTCTGACTCAGCTCTGTTAGAAATGCGGCATTTAAAGAAATCCCAATCCCTCCGCACTACACGCTCCAGAGATCTCAACCTCATTACCACAATCAACAGAACGTACTAGAGGGACAGGTTCATAACACAGAGACTGCCCATGTTATGGAATAGACTTCCCATACATGTCAAACACAGCACTTCACTGGCCCTCTTCTAGAGAAATCTTGATGAGTGGATGGGAAATAGAAAATTCACCCCGGGGATCACTCCAGTGGATCTACTCGACAGAGGCATTGGGAACTAAGGTCGGGTGGCACGATACTAGGGTAATCCTGTGGGCTAGGCCTGTAAAGGTTTCAGGGCCATTAGCCTAGAACACACCTATGAACCAATTAGAAAGAAAGAAAGAAAATTGACTGAATTCTTACACTAAGTTGTATTACCCACCTACTACATTGAAATATTGAGTCAGCCCTGGTCCAGTTGAACTCGCTTCAGAAAAAAACAAAACTTACTCACACATGGTGTCTCCTTTGTATAGGTTAACATCAAGAGTTTTATGAAAAGCTGCCAAACTGGAAGCCTTGGAGAATGTGCACAATCCAAACATTGTGTGCCTGTCAGTCGTGGCTTTGAATATTGTTTGCATCCTCTGCAATAATTTCTGGCTGCACCTTTTTGAGGCTGTGCACCAAATCACCAAAGAAGGTGATGGAAAAAGGATATTCTGTAAATTCTGTCTGTTGTTCGCCCTCCCACCCTGTGCATCCAAACTGACAATGAATTTTGTTAAAGGAATTCGATAGATATATGTCATGTGTTTACTGCAGTCTAGTTGATAATAATCAATATGGTTGTGTTTATCTGATTTACTTTTATTTTTTAAATCGGATAAAGAGCACTGATCCACATGGGCCTTTTTCGGACTTATCCCGGGGGTATTGTCTGGTTAAATGACATATTCAGAGTTACACAGCAGGCAAAGGGTAGTTAAGGGAATCAAGCCCTGGACTGCAGGAAGGATTAATAAAGTTTAATAAATAAATAAATTAACTGCTTACTCTTCCTAGGTGGATGTAAAAACAAAACTACCATTTGCTTGTTTCTACAAGCTTCACAAAACATGGTTTGAAAGCCTAAAGGATGCTACTCAGTATTACAGAAGGACTGCAGGTGCAAGACCAAATTATGCCCAGGTCATCTGTGTAATTCTATCTGCCAAGTCAGTGTGCAAGCCTTTTATGGTTCAGCACTATCACCTTCCTGTAAAACAGTAGCAGAGGAGTGGTTTAGGAAAGCCATCTTCACACTTGAGTTGTTTCACATTGTGCACCCAAATCAAAACAAACTCGGGCGCTCTTCAGAGAGAGGGAGGATGCTGTATGCACAAACATTACCAGGACAACGAGGCTTGTGAAATAATTTTACTCCCATTTAGCCAATAAGGAGGATTGGAAAAACATAGCACAAACAGAAAAAAAACAACCTTTGCAACTGTATTCCAGACAAAATTGTTAATCTGATCCCATAGCCTGAACACAAAGCACATTATAAGTAGTTCAAAGCAAAAGTAAACAAGCACATGAACATGCTAATATTTGAAATGTGTTTATGTGATTTTCTTCTGTCCTGTTGCATTCTTAGCAGAGATAAGGCACTTGCATAACAGTATGAGAAGTCATTTAAAATGCAGCCATATAAGTAATGTCACTCAGACAAACTTAAATCAGTCTTGGATCCCAATGAGAGTAAGTTACAAGACATCTTTGTAAAGTAGTCCTTAGCACATTAAATAAGTGCCAGTGTGGGTGCTTAGTTAGTGAGAATGATAAATGTAAAAAAGAAGGCTGCAGCAAGTAGGCAGTACTTATTTATTCTAAAACATCACATGCATCTTTTAACTGTAAGATAATGGCACTGCCCTCTTAAAGTACACTCTAGGCGCAGCAGAGAAAGTCTTCTCCTGGGTAATTCTCACTCCTTGGAATGAATATTACGTCAAGGACATTAATTACATTTATTTTGCACAGTACTGCTCACCCATGTCTTAAACAGAGCACAGTCTAAATGCTTCCAAGTGTCCCCATTTGTAGCACCACGTCTTACTTTAAGTAACCCCAACCCATCTTCTTGCACCTAGTTTGATTCCATCCTGTTTATTCTGAACTGCAGTAACTCCTTCCTTAGTCACCATTTATACTTCTGTGCTAGATACCCTGTTTAACCTGTAGCTTCACCAGTCATTTAATGTAGCTGTTGCTGCCTCCTTTCATCTTTTCCAAATGTCCTTTATGACACCATTTAAACCATCAAAATGCTGCTGATGAATTAACATAACTACAACATTTACCACTTGCTTGAAATATTTAGTGCACTTTTTTGCCCTCTCTCCACCCAGCATCACACTGCCTCTGGCTCTGCCCCTTCCATACTTCCCCACCCAGCCCACTCCTAACTAGATATTCTAGACATGACCCTTTTCTGGGTGGGTCTCACAAGTCCATCTTCTTGGGACTTTGACCTAGCAGTAACTCAGAATTATCCCTTGGGAGCAAGGCATCCAGTGCTGAGTTTTGAATGTGGAGCTGGGAGTTCTTATATGGTCAGCAATTTATGGTAAGTGGCTGGGGGATTGGCTTGTGCAGTAACAACAGGACATTATTTCTATCCTCTTGTTTACACTGACATGTCCAATGAGAATCTTGATCTCCAGCAGAGGTCACACTAGTACTGGAGCTTTCCTCAAACCCACCATAGGACAGGAGCGCTGACCATCAGCTACTTCATCCTACCCATCCCCCGACCAGCTGTATCAGCAGACCAAGCATTTTGCCAAACTCAATCACCAACAGTGCAGATGGACACAGTGCCACTGGGCCAGACAAATGTTTTCTACATTGTTTATATGCCTTTTGGTCCTGGTTGTGACTAAAAGGTCTTCCCAACCGGTTAAGAATGATTTAATGTTACCTGTCAGCCAATGAAGTGCAGAGAACAAAAAAGAAAAAAAGTAAACATAATTTGCTGCATGTAATGACAAAGCCAGCAAAATGAACAGGACAGGCAAAACCAGCAAAAAAGACAGGACAAGCACTGGTGCATGGCCTCTTAATGAAAGTCTGATAGATTTATGATCATGTCATAAAGCAGCTAATCACAAATCCTTGGAAAATTTTGAATGCATACCACATTCAGAATTAGAAAATCACATAAGAAAGCCTCCCCCCCACACACACACATCTCCAATGCAGCCCAAGTTCAGATTTTATTGCAGCATCCTGTACATCTTAAAAGTGCTGTTCGACAGTAAGGGAGTCTAACAATACTGTAGCGATGTTAATCATAGGTTCGACAGTAAGGGAATAGATCAATACTGTAGCGATGTTAATCATAGGTTCTACAGTAAGGGAATAGATCAATACTGTAGCAATGTTAATCATAGGTTCGACAGTAAGGGAGTCAATCAATACTGTAGTGATGTTAATCGTAGGTTCGACAGTAAGGGAGTCAATCAATACTGTAGCGATGTTAATTATAGGTTCGACAGTAAGGGAGTCAAGCAATACTGTAGTGATGTTAATCGTAGGTTCGACAGTAAGGGAGTCAAACAATACTGTAGCGATGTTAATCGTAGGTTTGACAGTAAGGGAATAGATCAATACTGTAGCAATGTTAATCGTAATACCACAGTTGAATAACATGAGGCCAGGTCTCCAAACCAGTATACTGCTATTCAGTTAAAGGCATCTTACAGCTGACAGTTCATTGTATCAACCAACTACCATGCAGCTATAAAGCAAGCAAACAAAAATATTCCTGTCTGTAAGTACTGAACTGGCAATATGATAGAACATATTAAGCAAAGGGCCTCGGCAAAGTTGACTAGGATTATTTTTATCACCCCTCCCTATCCCCACCCCCGAAAAAGAGATTAAGATAATCATTTTCATTATTGTGTTTGTAGAAGTGCAAAGTGAATGTGGCTGTGGAAAGTAAGCTCTGAATTTATTTTCCTGACCCATAACACAAAATGCCGCACCATGAGGACATGTGTTATATGCGCAATTTAGCTAGGTACACGACGACCTCTGCAATGTCCTAATGGAACTAATGGAAGAGCACACAACTTTCGCTAATTGCCAAGAAACAAATTAGCCCAAGACTGTTCCATCAAAATTAAGGAAGAGTCAAAAGAGTATAACATCAGCATACCTAATTGTCGTGGCAGGTGGCCATCAGAGTCTGTATACGCAGTGTTCTTATGTAATTGTGCCAGCCGCAAATTGCTCAGATGATAAAACTTCTATTGTACTCGCATTTCATAATTGCTTTTTCTACTGAATCCAGTAGCTGGACTTTATAGATCTGAAATAACTTCAGTAATCACAGCTTTATTTTTTGCATTTGACATTAAAAAAAAACTGTTTAGTGTTGTATATAATGACTTTCATGCACACTGCACTCAGTAGCATTTCTGTAGATTGAGAACAGTGGTAGGTTTAAAAAAAAATGGTTGTCAATTTTCCATGTAGTAGATGAATAAATTAAGCATTGGGAGATTAATAACATGCTTCGACCCACATAAGTAGGCATTGCTGAAAGGTCTTCAGAGTCGTGTTCTTTGTGTCATAGCCATTTCATGATGCTGCCATACCTTGCAGCTTCATACTACATTGGTTAGTGCACTGAATTGTTTTCAGCATGGACTAGGCTGGTGCCATGATTCACAAGAAGAGAGTAAAACAGATTTCTTATAGCCTTGCTACAGAGAGGCTTTACTGCAAGTTGCTGGGTTTCAGCTTTTGCACTTTGCCAGTCTTATTTATTACTTCCACATAGCTGAAATTCCCCATCGCCACCAGCCATGACTAGACTGTTGCCTCATATCTGCGCTAAGATCATGGTTTATCTATTTTACTTCAGTAGCAATTTTACAGTTTATTTTAAACCTTAGATAAGAGGAAGATTAAAAACTGTTGTGGGAAAATGGTCTGTGGAGCTGACAGAAGAGCTGATTATTAATAGGGCCTTAAGTTCATTTGTAAAGTTCTGTATACAGAAACAAGAAAAAGGAGTTTGGATTTATTATGACTTCTTTGTCGTTAGGCATAATGCTCACATTTTCCATTTTCAAGTAAAAAAAAAGCAAAGAAAATTATAACTGAAAAGTTGAAGGACAAATGCTGACATAGTAACAATCCATAGAAAGGTGAACTAACTGAAGCTCTTTTAACACCTGAGGCAAAGAGGTAATTCACCTCAGTGGCAGACAGTGAAAATTGGTTGGTTCTGCAAGGTTGTGGCCTCTTGTGCTGTGCCTTCGAAAATTTTGGATCACTGCTAAAGAAGTGTTCGTTTTAGGGTGTTGCAAGAAGAATTGATGTCAGAGAGTTCATAGTTTTGACAGCAGCTGACAATGGAAGACAGAAGAGAATGCCTGTCCATCTTCAGCCAGTATAAAACTTTCCCCTCTGATCTGCTTTAAACCAGCTTTCTTCACACTTAGGCCAGAATCATATTGTATAGCAGCTACAGTCAGGACCCCTCAGGCTTCCCCCTAAAGGAATATTCTACATCCATTTAAGCAGGAAAGTGCCTTTGCTGTGGACTTCTTTGGATTCCATTACTGAAGCATTTAATAAACTTCTGAATTTTCTTTTAGCATTGAAGATTATTAAGTAAAAGAGGGCAGTACTGGCCGACTGTCATACGTTCTGCCATATGACTCTTTCCCAGCTATGTCATATAAGTAAGAGTTTCAAAATTGGTCTCCCTTTTTAGAAGATTGAAATATTTGTAAAAGCTGTTCACATCTCATATTTTGCACATACAACTTGCACAACTAAGGTTATGTGCGATATTATCTGCACATGTACATTTTCTCTATTTTGTAATACCCCCAGAAAGCAGAATAAATCATTTGCAGACTCAAGATAATTTCCTTGGATACTGTGGGAGAGAAAGATGTACTGCAGCTTTGCTTATCAGCCTGGCTTTTCTGTATGCCCAGATTCTAACCTGTTTCAGGTTCACTTTACTAACAGCACTAGACAGTGAGTGGTTTGAGCCAAACCATCTAAGAATATGGCTGGAGATCTAAAATGCCTGTTAGGTTATTGATGCATTAGCGTCTCATTTTGTGTGTGTGTGTGTGTGTGTGTGTGTGTGTGTGTGTGTGTGTGTGTGTGTGTGTGTGTGTGTGTGTGTGTGTGTGGTAGTAGTAGTTTTATGTAGTGCAGAACTCGTAGGTGCACTCACTGTTTGGCCCAGGTAATGCCAAACAGTGAGTGCATCTAATAATTTTACACTACATAAAGTCCAATGTCAGGAGGGTAAATATTTGAAGAAAGTAATTTAGGTGATTCAGTTTTTGCTGAAGCAAGCTATTTTGGATTATTTTAGTTGAAAAGAGGTGCCTATTGGCCATTAACCAGAGTCTCAAATGCAGATAGATGACTGATATGGTAGAGAAGATATTGTTCTGTGCAGCTGGCTCAGTGTTTGGAGCCTTAAGAATCGGAGTCCGGGAATTATATTCTTAACACTGGTGTCATGAGTCTTTCATGTGACCATCATGCTTCCTTAGTCAGTGAGAGTATATAGGTGGCACTAGAACTCAAGAAAACAAGATTATCTTCCTATGTAGATTGGTAGTGCGACCCTGTCAGGAATACAGTTTTGGGCTGTATCTTTCAAAGGCTGTTGATAGGGTAAAGGCAGTTCAAAGGACATAGCAAAAATGATGCATGGTGTGCACAAGAAACTGTATACATAGAGGCTACTAGAGCTTGACACATATAATCTTGAAGAAGGAAGACTGAGGAATTGAATGCTACAGAATTTTAAGTAGCTCTTGGGTATCTGTATAGTCTGAGTGGCCAACTTCTTTAAGGAGAAAGAGATATGTAAGTATGATATGACAGAATCTGGCAATACATGGTCAGTTCTTTAGGTGAAACATAAGGAAGTATTATTTCATAGAAATTATAGTGGGTGATTGGATTAGCCTTCCCAAGCAATTAGTACCGTCATAAATAGTAGTGGAATTATTTACTATGTAGGACAAATGTAAGGCAGTTGTAGTGATTACTGTGTGATGAAAAATATATTCTATTGGTTAAGTACAAGTTTATCCAGTTGGTGGGGAAATTTCAGACTAGATGATCAAACTGGTCCTTTTCTAACTTGAAAGCTGAGCATCTCTGTGTAAGAAACAACCTGAAATTCTACAAAAAATGTGTGCATTCTAAAGCAAAGTGGAGAACTGTGTGCATCAAACTCATCTACAAATACATTTGTATCAAAGCTTCTTCTTCCTTTTGTTTGCTGGAGCTGCATATGGCCAACCAGAATGTTGTGTGTTATCTCATATTATGCATGGTATTAGCACAGTTAGTGTGGATTGTGCTAACACAGTAGTCATGATTCAAAAAGTTTCAACATTTAGTTTGGCATTAGTTTGCACCTAGCTGCCCAGTTTAAACTCAAGGAAAAATTACTACTTAAAGAGAGGACTCTCAAAGGGTCTCTTATGAATAGTCATTTCAGAAGCTCATCATGACTTAGTGTAGTGCTCATGTGACTGCTTTGCCATTACCCATAACAAACAGACTTTGCATAATGTCAGGTTGGAGGCATGGCTGAATGGGAAGCTTGGCATGTTGCTGAGAAAGGAAGAAAAACATAAATTAGAGGAATTACAAGATAGTAAGCCCTGTGACTTCTGTACAGAGAGAGCAGCTTTAGGATGACAGATGATATGTTCTCCTTCTGTATGTTGCAAAAGACATGCATAGTGTGCTGACAGGCTACTCAGTGAGTCTTTGCCTGACTGGTTTTGAGGATTTCACATCGGGCCACTGAGGGGCACTGAGCATCAGCAGTTTGTGCTGTGTCGCAGTCTCCTTGCTCTTAGTTCCCAGCAATTGACTGACTCAGAAATGTATGGTGGCTGTTAGCCATAAGTCCCAGTTGCCACAAAATATTTTTAATTCCACCCACTATGGTATTTAAAAAGCAGGGTGCATCACATTCTGCAAACAAACTGGAGAGAATTGCTTGTGTCCATACACCCCTTCTTTCCTCTCTCTGTCTTCCCACACATACCCGCTGGTGTGTGTGTGTGTGTGTGTGTGTGTGTGTGTGTGTGTGTGTGTGTGTGTGTGTGTGTGTGTGTGTGTGTGTAGTAGTAGTACTTTTAATTATTTTATTGTTTGCTAACAGGAAACTACATATTGTTTTTTTTGCCCAATCTGTGTTTCCAGAAGTGCTTTTAAACCTGTGTGAAGTGTAGATAGATACATTATTTAATAGTTTAAGTGCCCTTTCTAACAATCTGTAGTACACTTACTGTAGAGTAATTATGCCTTTACATTATACAACTGCCTTTGCTTATGTAGCCTAGTTTACACTTCTGTTTTACATAGTTTGTTACACACCCTGTAGCATGTGTGAAATATAGATTCTAATTTCAGCATGCTATAAACAAAATAAAATCATTGGATACAGGTGCTTGCTTCTTTTTTTTAAGTTAACTTCAAGAGTGCTAGAAATGTTTGATAGAAAGTTTCATCTTTCATGTATGCAGGATGCAGAGCCAAAATGAGTTGCCTCATGTAGTGTACTGTAGTGAAGATGACCATATGCAGTCTGTGGTTCTACAGATGACCATATGCAGTCTGTGGTTCTACACATGACCATATGCAGTCCGTGCTTCATTATGCTACTTCTTGCTCTGAACGGCCATCCAATTTGTACATTGCAAAACCAAGCAGTATAGATTGTGAGCAGAAAATAACGAGTTATGATGAAAACATAAAAACAGAACAAGAAACCATTGCATATAAATTAATTCATGAGTGAAGCCTAAGATTATGTGAAGGTTATTGAAACTTTAGAAAAAACATTGCCTTTCCTACACTGGTATGGGCTCCTACTCATAGATATATTCTAGACTAACGACCATCAGGGCCTTTATAAGCCAAGATGTGCAACCCAACCCAGTTGTGTTCCTGTGTAACATAGGAGTCTGTTTGGAGGGGTATGTGGGTATGTTAGTTAGGAGGTTAATAAAGATTTATGGGGAGGTTATGTTAGTTAGGGACTATTTACTCTCTGCCTCTGTCAATCAGAGATGTTGCGGCCAGACTGGGGATGAATTTCCAGTTTCCCATCCAGTGGTCAAGGTTCCATTTGAATAGGTTTTGGGATGGACTCTGCTTCGCATGGATTAGGAGGAGTCTGTTCCAGAGCTTAAGGATCCTTTGAGACACATATCTGTCATGCTAGCATGTTCTATATATGTCACATGCAAAGTTTAAATCCTTGGTTCTAGTGTTTCTGGTGTATTAATCACTATGTACTTAAAGAATATATGTGTCACTAGTTTCTATTTTTTTTTTGGGGGGGGGGCTGCTAAGTGATGTAATACAAAAATATGCAATATTGTTTTTAGTTTCCTAGGGTTTCAGGTGTGAAACTTGTTGTTTGCCACAAAGCAAAGACCTGAAAGCTTTATATCAAATATTTACAGTGTGCTGCAAGGTGACACTGCTTTTTAAGTTTCCCAAAATATCAAATTTTCCTCAAGGTGGAAAAGAAAGTGTTTGCAAGTCACTTTAACTTGGCAAATGGTCTTTTGATACACAGCAATATTGAAAGTCCAATTATATTCTTACATTTCTTTCCCAAGGGCCTGAAATAGGAGGCCTGTAATAATACAAATAATACAGATTTGTGAAGTCAGTCACCCTGTACATCAGCTGCCTCCCTCCACCTCATGTAAATACAACCGCTGTCTGCATCTCCATTGTTCTTCATAGAAACTGACTTGCAGGCCGTGATTCACAGTCGTTTCCCATTTCTTATTCTAATAACATGTTTAGTTTTTGCATTCCTAACTCAGGTTGGGTAAAAGTCAGAATTTTTGCTGAGGGCATTATTTTACAAAGAAGTTTGCAAACAGAAACAAACCTGGGACAGCCAGAGTTCTCAGAGGAGCATCAGTATGGAACGACTGACATTTGTACGACCTCTGCAGAATTCATTAAGTGAGGCAGGTAATGCACATAGAAAACAATATACTCTACTGGGTGACTCCTGACTGAATTTGCTTCCAGCAAACGGATACATTACTTGTTTTAACTGCCAGAACATGAAGAACAAAAAGGAATACAAAAAGCCAGCGGGAAGCAGTGTTTGTTTTAAGACCATAAAAGTTAAGTGGGATAAAACTATAAAAAAGTGGTGCTTATCTTCTGGAACAGCTGGTATGTGAAAAACCTGGGCACAGAGCTTGTGCTGTTCGAGTGCACTGAGACCGACATTAGTCATTTAAATGATTGTATCCAGGAGCTGACCCCCTCCCTTTTAAAAATATGTAGTTTCCCTTAACAATGTTGCCATCAGACTTTATCTGCAGGCAGCTTTGGTTTTGTGCAGGATGGTTTTAAGGGCTGTGAGCAAGCTACAAAGCATTTACAGTTTGCATTTAGATGTGGGATAATTGCACTTAAAGGGCTACCAAGCACCTTTGGAAAGGCTGTGCAGCAGTCAGTAAGTAATAAGTGGCTAAAATGTCAGATGCACAGTATAGCAGAGCATAGCAGGTAGTAGTGGCAGTCACACATCTTGAGAGCTGCATAGTAAGATAGCAGAAAAGACAATGACACTGGAACACAGACAGGATGGAGTACCTGTTAATGGACCAACATAGGTTTAGCAATTACTCAAGCTTTCAAGCTGGAATGGGCCCTTTTTCAGGAATTAAAGTATGATAGCATTGATACCGACAGAATAGCAGCCATCATAGAAACCAGTTAGCACAGGGCATTTGGCTGAATACTGTTATTTTCACATAACCTAGACTTCAAATGGTGCTGTGTGAAGGGACTATTACATAACAGAGTAAATAGATTACTTGATTTTGGTAAATGATTATTTTTGCGTTTAAAAACTTTATGCGCCTTCCTGTATTGTGTGTGTGTGCGTATGTGCGTGTGTGTGTGTGTGTGTGTGTGTGTGACTTGTCTACCTATTTGTGTAAAACGCACAGGGCACAGATAATTGAGATAGTAGACATGAAAGCATTTTACCATGAGCCGATGAATCTGAATAAATGCCTCTGTGACTTAATCAGCATGAGTTGCTGCCCTGGTGCTCAGTTACACATTTGTATGATGTGTTTTCAAATGATGCAGTTCAATAAAAGAGGCCAAGCACCTTGGTGTTAGCGTTCACTAAGACACCAACCCGCCAATCATTTTTGAATGAGGATTCAGAAAGTGGCCTCCAACAGTAGCCCTCATAAGTCGTTTTCTGTGCCAACCTGATATTGCCCTGAGGTCTTGCTGAGTCTGTGGTGATGAGAGATTGTCTAGTAAGGCTTGGTAAGCTATTTGAATCAGAAATTAAAACAGTATTATAAAAAATCATTGCATGTGGCTTGTGCCCTCTTCACTATCCATATACAAAAGTGTATGCATGAATTGTAAATCTTGCAGAGCAATCCTGATATGCAGCAGGCAGGCTTGTAGTACATTGCTGCTTTTGGAAGTTTTTGAAACACCCCATTTGGAAGCACGGTATGCTAAACCCAAACAGTTTGTCCTGACTTTGCATCTGTATTTGTTCTGGCTTGCTGTTGGCCACTTTTAATTCCAGTTAGCAATAAATATTCCTTGCAACTACATGTTTATTTTTTCTGAATCCTACACAGAGCTTCTTTTATTTGCTGACACCCCCAAAACACAGAACGTTTAGCCAGTATGTTGTATGCATAATGAAAAAACATCATCATAGTACATTATAGAAAATATTGTAGTAATGTAGTGCACAGACACCCACACACAAACACACACAATGCTGTGCCATTTTCTTGCAGTGTGTTGTTTGTCATTCAATAAATCAATACTGTAAAAGATTGCAGTCGCTTATGGTAACACTAGAAGACTTTCCTGTAGGTACTGCATATAACCCAGCAGCAAAGTTCTTAATGGGAGCCACAAGTAACTTTGTTTTGTGTACCACCTTAACCAGCTTGCCTAGGAGAGCATTCCAGAGGTAGGGTGCCTGGAGAAATCAAACTATTTACCAGTGGGGAGTACGCAGATCTGACCTTTCTCTGCTCTGTTCTGCAGGTCAGGCATTTCATTGTGGATGCTGGGCACTAACCTCCACTCTTTGGCCTGGTTGCTTTAATCCCACTCCCTCTCATTCTGCTCTTTATCTCAAAATTAAGAAAAGAAGGACCATGTGCTCCAAATCATGCAAGGCAAGTTCTGTGTGGCTCTACTGCTTTTTTTGTTGAGATGTGTCCGACCCATGCTTCTCTTGGACAAATCAAACTAGACAGCGCTTCATCCAGAATCAAAATAAGTGAAAGAATGTTTCATTCCCCTTATGGAGGGCTTCACTCACCACACCCCTTTACTTAAGTTTACTAACTCCAAAGTTACACAACTGCAGAGAAAAGTGAAAGACCCCAAAAGTTAGAAATCACTGACAGTATGCTAATAGAAACAGTACCAGCAGTAATTCTGAATGAAAAACGACAATCTACATGCTCCAGCACAAGGAGGTGTGGTCAGTCCATTACAACCTTATTCTGTTTACACTCAACCAGAGTAGGGAACTTATTCCACACTGATTGGGGGAGGGGCTTCATCTCAGGACCTTGCTGCTGCTGTAGGTCCTCTCAGACAGAGTTACATAGGCAGCTAAAATGAACAAGAAGCCTTCTATCTTATTCATATTCTCCATATAATTTGTAAATCACTTTCTTGCCTAACAAGAAAGTGAAGAGGCGTCCTTTGCTACCCCGATCTTTCATCATGCAGGCACTTCTGACTTAACTTGGACTGCTTAGTAGTTCGGGTCTCATTTGTTCCTCAGTCAGGGTGTACGTCTGATCTTTTTCTGCCCATCATCACCTTTTAGATGGAGGAGTGTGGCTCAACATTGGCTTGTCAAAGAGGTCCATAAAGGCATTCTGCATTCCTGCTTGCTTTGAAGAACCCCTGTTATCCTCCTTGGGACTTGGATTTCATGATTGAAATGCTTGCTCATCCTCTGTTTAAGCCCACTAGTTCAGTAGCACTGAAATGTTGAAGGTTATAACTTGGAAAAGTATTTTCTTGGTGGCTATCACCTCTACCCAAAGGCTGTCAAGGCTCTATGCACTGCAGTAGGAAACTCCAAGGATGAGGTGTCACTTAAGAGTAAGCAATGTTTCTTCCCCAAAATGGTGTTTTAGCTACTTTAAATTCAGTTTATTCATCTCTCTGTCTTCTTTGCAGGGCAACTATCAAGAAAGCTCCTTTCACATCTGGAATATGCATTGCCAGCTCATGTTCTACATGAAATAGGTACATGGATTTAAGAAGGGACAACATCTGTCTATCTACTTCACTGGAAAGAAGAGTTTAATTTGCTAGGCAAGCCATTTCAAAGTGGATTTCCATTTGCATTTTCTTTTGCCATGAGGCAACAAACCACCAGTTGGAAAAACTCTGCTGACAAATGTCACTTTAATAAGGGTGTGACTGTTTCCAGTGCTTGCTTAAAAAATGTCTTCATTGTTGGACATTTGTGGCACAGCCACATGGTCACCCATTTGCATTTTCATCAGACTTTATTGCTTGGACTCCTGACTCCACAAATCAGGCTTCTTTTCATATCTTGGTTCTTTAGGATTCAAACTTATAAGCTATTAACTCCCGACTGCTCTCATTTTTTCCTGCACTGCCTCTGTCTTTTTTTTTTATTTCTTGAATTTTTTCCTAATTGGTGAGCAGTAAAGGAGGGTCCCTGATGTCAGGCAAACAGATATGGTCTTAGTACACCAGTGCATCTGTGAGAATACAGTCTTTCCTAGGTTGTAAATACCCTCCTGCTGTTAGTGCACCCTTGTATAGCAAGAACGTGTTCATTATTTATTAGATGAGTACGAAAGTACAGTGTCTCCATGTGGGCATTGAGGAGTACAGCGGTGCAGTTATTACTGGTGTGCCAGACGTAAGATATATTATTTATCAGATGAGTACATAAGTAGAGTGTCTCCACATGGGCATTGAGGAATACAGCAGTACAGATGTCCATCGTGTTACCCTGCTGCAGTCATCACACTTGGGTTATCCTGTCGTCAGGCGGTCCCGCAGTCGGCCGGATTTCCAAAGTCTTGGTCCGATGTCGGTTGCTGTCGCCTCATCCCTGACGTCAGTGCACCAGGGGTACATATACTGCAACCGACGCCATTTTCTTCAGTCTTTCTTGCCGCGCGGTGCCCGAAGCAGAAGCAGTTTGCAAGTGCCGGTCGGCCGACTCCTGAGATTGTCGAATTCGAATTTCAGACCGAAGTCTTCTATAAAGCTAAGTACCCCATTGGGGAAACTTTTCTTGCCTCAGACCGATGTCAGAAAAAGTTAACAATTTTATTTCTTGTGGGAAGCAAATACCTCATAAGGATTTTCATTCTTATTGCATACCTTGCCTAGGCCCTGATCACGACGTCATTTCTTGTCGTTTTTGTGCTAGGTTTAATAAGCGTACTATTAAAAGGCGATTTGATTTCGCACGACACTTTTTTTGGTAGAAAATTTAACTATAACATGCCATCGGAGCTACCGACTACCGGCGTGCACAAAAAGTGCAGGGACAAGGACCGACAGCCAAGGCCTAAACCCGATTCCGAGGCCTCGGTTGATCCGGTCTTCGGTTATCAGTGAGGCTCTGACGCAGCCCCTGACTACCGCAATCCTGGAACCCGAGACCGCTACGGATATTTTGACGGAATGTACTAGGCCGACGCAGCCTTTTACTTCAGGCCCTTCCGACGATATACCTTCTAAGGACGTCGGTGCTTCTGAAACGCCATCGGTTTCTGAGGGCGTTTTCAGACCGACGACTCTCACAGTCAAAACGTTTTCTAAGTCTAAGACTCCTTCTAAAGCTAAAAAGACTACACTTCAGTCTTCTGTTCAAGGCCCTATGCCTAAGAAACAGATGCTCAAAATGGCTGAAGATTTGATTACTCTTATCAGGGGTTCACAGCCTCCTCCTGACAAAAGGCCTAGACAGGAGGAAGATTCTGCTTCTTCTGAGCAACTGTCTATTTCTTCGGATTCCTCTGAAGACCAAGACTATTCCTACTCTCCTTATGAAGATTCTGATGCTGAGGACTATATTCCCTCAGCTTCCCCTCCTGAAGACTACTCTTTTGGGGAAACTTTACACACTATGAGGGAACATTTCCACTGGGAAGGTCAGGATTACTCTGATTCCAAGAAAAGGCTCAGAGAGTTTCTTTTACTCCCCCAACACAGACCTCTAGCCATCCCACCTGTTTTGGACATTGTGGATGATGTCTGTTTAGAATCCAGTTTCAACCCAGACTCTCCACCTCCTGCTCCGGCTAAGCCTGACAGATACTACAGAGTACCTGATTCCCACAAATTTCTTTACAAAAGCCCAGTAGGTGACCCAGAGACTATCTCCCAGGGTCCCAAGGGGGTTAAGGCTTCCATGGCTAAAAACCCAGTACCTTCTGAGAGGGACTCAAGAGCACTAGACAGGTGGGGGAAAAAGGTTTACACCTCAGCCACATTAGCTATGAGAGCACTAAATTGTCAATTTCATATGCTCAAGTATCAGCAGTTTCTAATCTCTCAGTTAAAACAAAAGATAACCTCCCTTCCCCAACAATCTGAATTGAAAAAAGTACAGGATTTGTTGCACGCCACCGAGCAGGTGTGCAAGCATACCTTACAATGTGGGTTTGATTCTTTGGAGGCCTCCTGCAGAGCAGCTGTCACTGGATCAGTTATACGTAGGCATGCCTGGTTAAAGGAACAAAGTCTACCTGATCATGTTAAAGCAAAACTACTGGATGCACCCTTACAGCAGGATGTTCTTTTTGGAGTTAAAGCAGAAGAAGTGCTAAAGAAAATGGAAGATAAGGCGAAATCAATGCAGACAGTCAAAGATTTCCTACAGGTACAACCCCCTCACTTCAGCAGAAACTGGCCAACAAAAAAATTGGTCCTTTCCAGCCACTGACAGACCTCAGAGGACAACCACAAGCCCAGTATAAACCTCGCCAATGGGGCACTCCAACCCAGAAAGGAGGAGAAGACAGGTCTCAACCCACCAGAAGGCAAACTCAATGACTTGCACCTCACCTGGCCAAACAAAGCTCTTTTGTCAGCCCCCTTGGGGGGAAAACTAGCACTTTTTGCAGACAACTGGCACATGGTCACAAAGGACAAATGGGTCCTAGACATAATTTTACGAGGATACAGATTCCACTTTCACACCTTGCCAATGAAAAGAGGAATGCCAAACCTACCTCAAAATCAAAGGGCAGAGGCACAAAAGCAAATTACAGCTCTCATGGCCATGAGAGCCATTCAACGGGTACCGATTCAAGAGCAAGGCCAAGGATTTTACTCAAGGCTCTTTCTAGTACCCAGAAAGGACAATGCTTGGAGACCAATTCTGGACCTTTCAATTCTAAACACTTACCTACAAGTCCCAAAATTCAAGATGCTAACACTACAGCAGCTACTTCCCATGTTGAGCATGGCTGGTAACGTTGGACCTCAAGGAGGCATACCTGCATGTCCCTATCAGACAAAGTTGCAGGAGATACCTCCGTTTCATTGCAGGTTCAACCCATTACCAATTCTCTGCACTGCCCTTTGGCTTATCTACTGCTCCCAGAGTTTTCACAAAATGCCTGGCACCAGTGATTGCATACTGTAGACAAAGAGGAATTCAAATATATCCATACCTGGACGACTGCCTCATCCAAGCAGAAAGAAAAGACATTCTCTTACATCATCTGGCTTTTGTGAAGCATCTACTAAATTGTCTGGGGTACACAGTAAACGAAAAGAAGTCAAAACTAGTACCCTCACAAAAATGACATTCCTGGGTGCCAGCTTGGACACAATGGCCCAGAAGGCTTATCTTACACCAGACAAGCAACTACAACTGACTCAATATTTCAAGACAATGGCAATAAAGACCCAATTAACTGCAAGAAAAATTCTGCAGGCTTTGGGCTTCATGGCATCTTGCATTCTGATAATACCATTTGCAAAACTGCATATGAGGAAATTACAGTGGTACCTAAAAAGTGTATGGTCTCAACACAGCCACAGCTTGGACACAGTGATATCTCTCATTCCCTGCCTTCAACAGGAATTTCTATGGTGGGCACAGGCATGTCACCTCAACAAGGGTCAGCCTTTCACCTTGCCCCCAACCAGGCAAACTATCACAACAGATGCTTCAGACTATGCCTGGGGGCACACATGGCAGGGCAATGCATTCAAGGCCTATGGACTGCAGAACAAAGAAAACTGCACATAAATCAAAAAGAGATGCTAACTGTACAGAAAGCTCTGACAGCCTTCAAGGATCTACTACATCCAGGACAACTTGCAATAAAGACGGAGAACACCACAGTAATGTGGTACATAAACAAACAAGGGGGCAGACATTCCTACCCTCTTTGCAGGCAAGCAATAATCTTATGGAACAGAGCTCTGGCCTACCAAGTCCAGTTACAAGCTCAATTCCTGCCAGGACAGAAAAACACATTGGCAGACGACCTAAGCAGAAACATCAAAGATCCCCACAAGTGGAAGCTAGACCCACAAATATTTACAATGATAACTCAAAAATGGGGCCTACCAAATATAGACCTGTTTGCCAGTCCTCAAAACTACCAATTGACAAAATTTTGTACAAGGACATTCCACCATCAAGCTTGGAAAGTGGACGCTCTCTCCTTCAGTTGGAAAAACCTGACAGCATATGCCTTTCCTCCATTACCTCTTCTCACAAAGGTTCTTTTGAAGGTCAAAAAGGAGAAACCTTGACTGATTCTCATAGCCCCAGACTGGCCACGCCAGCACTGGTACCCGCTATTGAAGAATATGGCTCACAGCCCACCATGGATATTGCCTCAAATATCTCATTTGCTCACACAGCAAACAAACAGATTCTACACAGCCAGCTAAAAACCTTAAACCTGGCTGCATGGCAAATCTTTTAAACATCCAACCAGCCCCTCTTTCACAAGCAGTTCTGGATGTTATTCTGGAAGCCAGGAGACCAAGCACCAGGAAGGCTTACTCGGACAAATGGAAAAGGTTTTCTGCCTGGAACCAAGCTAAAGGCCAAGACGCAACTCGGCCTCATATGCCTCACATTCTGCAGTATTTAGCAGAGATGTTGCACAAAGGACTTTCCTTCTCCTCAATTAAAATCCATGCTTCAGCTATTTCAGCTCACTACAACATGAATCCACCTTTATTTTCACATCCTCTTCTAAAGCAGTTCCTCAGAGGGGCAAAAAAACATTAGACCACCTAGAAGAGCTCCTACACCAACATGGGACCTCAACTTTGTTCTGGAAAAACTAACGTTACCTCCCTTTGAACCAGCTTTCTCTGCAGACCTTCAGTTCCTATCTTGGAAGACTGCCCTGCTCCTGGCAATAACTTCTGCTAGGAGAGTCTCAGAATTACAGGCACTAATGGCAGTGGAACCTTTCCTCATTTTTCATTAAGACAGAGTTTCTCTACGAACTAATCCTTCCTTCATGCCTAAGGTGGTTTCCAGTGTAGCTTTAAATCAAACCATGCTTCTGCCCACTTTCTTTCCCAATCCACAGAACAAAGGTGAGAGACTCTTGCATTCCTTGGACATTCACAGGCAGCTTCGTTACTACTTGGACAAAATTAAGGCTTTCAGAAAAACTGACCAGCTCTTTGTATCCTATGCTACAGCTTCTCAAGGGAAGGCTATATCCAAACAAACCATTTCTAAATGCATAGGCCATTGCATACGGTTCTGTTATACCCATCATGGGAAACCAGTTCCTACTACCATTAGATCCCACCCTACCAGGGCAACTGCTACCTCTACAGCCTTTCTCAGAGGAGTTCCTTCCAAGGAAATTTTAGAAGCTGCAACTTGGAGTTCTGTACACACCTTCACCAAACACTATCACTTACCTCTTTATTCTAAGTCCAGGGCAGGCTTTGCCACTGCAGTTCTGCAGGGCCTCATTGCCTCCACTAACCCTCTATGATACCTCCACCCTACCTTAGCTTTGGGACTCAACCCAAGTGTGATGACTGCAGCAGGGTAACACGATGAACATAGTACAGTTTTGTACCTACCATAAATGTAGATGTTCGAGTGTTCACCCTGCTGCAGTCCAGGTTACCCTCCCTCCAACCCCTCTGATCTTCTGGCTAAATCTCTGCTATGCCTTACTGATGTATTTGCTTATAGCTGAAGGGATTTTGTGTTTGTACAGTGTTCACACCATTTGGTACTAATTTTGATCACCTTTTTGGGGGCACCTGACATCTGGGGCAAGAAAAACTGAAGAAAATGGCGTCGGTTGCAGTATATGTACCCCTGACGCACTGACGTCAGGGATGAGGTGACAGCAACCGATGTCTGACCAAGACTTTGGAAATCCGGCCGACTGCGGGACCGCCTGATGACAGGATAACCCAAGTGTGATGACTGCAGCAGGGTGAACACTCGAACATCTACATTTATGGTAGGTACAAAACTGTACTTTATTACTGGTGTGCCAGATGTAAGATATGTTATTTATTACAGGAATATATACACACTGCCTCCACATGGACATTGAGGTGTATAGTTACTAGTTACTACTGGTATGTCAGTTGTAGGATATGTTGCAGCTTTTGTGTAGATTTCTGTCTGCATATGTAAAGCATCCTGTTACAAAATATCACTACTGCAGCACAGTGCATAAGGACACAGCAGGTGCCATTAGCAGGGTTTCATATAATTTTTTTTTCAGGTATGGTCAAGCCAAGACAGGTAATATCTGATGTAGGAAAACTGAATTATAAGTAGTAAAGTATTGTGTCTGAATGTCTGGTGGCCAACACACGTAAGACCACTGTTAAGGCATTTTGCATAGCTTTTAGCTACCCCTTGTTTTTTTTTTTTTTGCCTGTGTCTACTGTACCGAGAGATGTTAATCATGCCCATCCCACTTACCACATTTCTATTCCGAAATATCATTCCAAAACAGACATATTGTCTGTTGTGTATTATGCTACAAAAAGTGATTATAGTTAATATAGTTTGTAAGTTGTGACTGGTGACCTCTTTTATTCATATTTTATTCTGAAATTATATTTTTATTTTATTTATGTATATCAAGAGGAAACGTATAATAAAATACACATTTATTAATTTAATTTTTAGTGGTTATGTTCCCATACATAAATGATTTAGTGGTTCCATTTATTATTTATTTCCTATGAAATATTATTCTTTAAATCTTTCTTTGATTATATGCTTAATGCAGTTTGGGGTTGCAGGAAATATTAAGCCTGTTTCAGCACTCACTGGGCAGAAGGCTGAGGAATCACAGAATGTGCACAGTCTATGAAAATTCACGTACAGCATTTGTTTGAGATGTGGGAGGAAATCAGAAAATCCAGAAAAAAAATGATCATGTGGAGGACAAGAAAACTGTACAGAAGGTACACCAGCCAAGAGCCAAACTGAAGAACCGTGCATTGTGGGACAGGAATGCTCACCTCTGTTCTGCTGTGATATACTCCTTTGGAATAATATTTAATGTAGGGGATTAAACGGGGATGGGGGGTCAACAGCAGCCTTGGAAAATCCTATTGTGTACTTGATAACAAGTGCTGTGGAAAGGTCTGTGATTACAAAATAGCTTATGATACAGGAATATCCAGGCCTCCCAACAGGTTATATGAAGCAGAATTTACTTGCGCCTTTAAGGCTCTACATGACTAACAAGCTGTGAGTCCCTCAATCTCCTATGCATGTTGTGCAGTTCTTACCTATCAGTAAACAAAATCACCCCAACGCACATGTGCTTAAGGGGTCTTATCTAGTTAAAAACATGAGTACTTCAGTGAAATTTAATATATAAAGGTGGGGAAGGTGCGAGCAGTAGCACTGCAAACTCCCAAAAATACACGATGCAGGCTATGTACTATCCTTCCATTTTTAACTGGACGACACTTACTGGTATAAGCTCAGTTTATGTACCTGCATACCTCACAGTTTTTGTCTACATAAGCATAAAATGTTGAAAAAACATATAAAGAGGCATGGGAATTTCATCTTCCAACTTTGAAATGGGTTTTGTGTGAATTCCTGGCTTCCATATTGTCATCTTTCTTTCTTCATAGTTTCCCTGGAATTATATTCCATGTAAGTTCAATTTCTAAACTCAGGCCTTCGTATGCAGTACTGATACATTTATGAAAGCCGCTATTAAAAAAATACTCAAAACGGCACTTTGAATAAAAATTTTCACTGAAGGTAATTGTTACCGATAAGGTAAGATGAGATACAGTGAAAGCATGCCCTATTGTTTACAGCTCTGTGGGAATGGTAGAATGTAATAGGTAGTAAGCCTTAATTTCACTGTTGTCCCACTTGTTGTGACATGGCAAACTAAGTACAGCTGATATAGATTTCAGGAGGGCAAGGTTTCTTATTGCACTCTGACTCCTTTAACATCTGATCTGCAGCCTTGTAGAAATGACCTGAATGGGCAAAGTAGGCAGAAATGATCTGGGAAAGGAAAGAGTTAAAGAGGTATTTTTGGCTACTAGGATGCACAAAGTTTAATTTATTAAAGTGCCACTTGGTTTCAGTCTAATGTGTTCCTTTTTCTGTAAGATGAGCTGAGGACAGCCAGATACAAAGAGATTCCATAGTACCTGCCTTCTGAAATGAAAGATTCTGTTCAGCAGTTAGAGGCAATAACATCTGTGGTATCCCAGAGTTGTGGCAGTTACTGGCACATCATGTTTTAGTGGTTCCTTTTCTAGGTGCCTGCTGTGAAGGTGTGATGTCTAAAAGGACAAATGGAGCTGGTACTACTGGGCAAATGCTGCTCGCTATCCCATGGTTCAAATGGTAAAGAGAAATGTGTCTTGATTTAAAAGGCCAAAGGCTGGCTAATAATGTCAATTTTTTTTCATTATTTACTCGTCGATGATCTAAAACTTCCGCGGTGGTGCAGCGGTAGTGTTGTTGCCTCACAGCAAGAGGTTCTCCCATTGAATTCTCGGCTGGAGTGCGAGGAGTGCCTTCTGTGTGGAGTCTGCATGTCCTCCCTGCAGTTGGGTGGGCGTTCGAAAGACATGCGTAAATGGGTGTGCATTTGTTGAAGGTTGAATGTCGAGCTGGCACCTCAGCTTTCGTGAAAATCTACTGCCAATCATTAGCGGACCGGAGTTCCGCTGTGGCGACCCCTAACTGGGAAAAGCCGAATGACAACAACAACTCGTCGACGATCTAAAATAAATAAATAAATAAATAAATAAATAAATGTGCTAGTCTGAAATACATTTTGAAGCAGCAATGTTTTAGCCATGTAAAACACAGCCATTAGTTACCAAGCTTCTTCAGAAAGTTTTTTTTTTTTGCTGCCTACAACATCCTCTCTAGATTTTACAATCTCAATAATTAATGAAGTTGGCATTTTACATCAGTGTCATACCAATGTTTCAGGGCAGGATGTAACTGGATAAATTGGCTATCTTTCTAACTTTCTAATATTTATTCTGTGTATTTCTAACTTTCTAATATTTATTCTGAATATGTTACAAAGAACCAATCTGCGGTGGTGGTGCTGCGGTAGCGTTGTCACCTCACAGCAAGACGTTGTCCCGTTCGATTCTCAGCTAGAGCGTCTACTGTGGAGACATGCGTGAATGGGCGTACCTTCGTTGAAGGTTGTGCGTTAGGGCCGGCAACTCAGCATGTAAAAATCAAGTGCCAATCATTAGCGGACCGGAGTTCCGCTGTGGCGACCCCTAACCGGGAAAAGCCAAAAGACACAACAACAACAACAACAACAACATGTTACAAAGAATCCAGTAAAAAATACTTGCATTGTACTTTTAATATTTTAGTGACATTTTGTAGCATTAATGACTAGGTATTTGTCTACATTCCCATTGTAGTTTGTCAGCATAACTGCTGTAGAATTTGTTTTTCACTTCTTGAAAAAAAGGAAAGTCAGAGACCATTTTGCTTTTTATCCCAGTTCAAGTTTATCTTTATGCAGCAAATCAAGAATACAGAGTTAATTGGATAAAAGTCAGAACGATATGCTATTGTTGCAAGATATAAACGAGGACGGATAAATATTTGTATTTTACAGATATTGTAACCTTTTTGCCGTGATATGTTGTTACTGTTTGTACACTTCTGGGTTCTGGCCTAGTCTAGCCATCACCACACCATTATCACATACTTCAAATTACTTTGTATACCTG
>NC_056730.1:984174295-984259295 GCF_019279795.1 Protopterus annectens
AATATTCACAATTTGTTCTTCCTTCATTTGCTTTCCATTCATATTTTTACAAATAAATAATTATGTGGTCTCATACGGTAATACTTACAGAAATAAATGGATATTTTTGCAAGCTTGGTGTACATGAGCAGGGTTCATTTTTAACCATTATCTACTTGCATAAGAAAAGAGAAATAATTGAAGTACATTGAATGCAGTTTAATAATCAGTAATGAGGATTTGTGTACTGGAGTATAAACATTCAGAGTAGACCTGGTATCCAAGCCACATGGTTTAACACATCGTCAGTCTTATTAATGGTGTTACAAGGTTAGGGCATCATGCAGTAAAGACCACAGAAAAGCAGTGATAAAGGGATATGGAGAGGTGTGTTATAATGAAGAGGATGAAGCTAGGAAATCTACAGTAGGAACCTTGCAGATTGTATCATAAGCTCATTTGCTGGGCTACTGCTTGGAGCATATGTTATAGCAGTGTAATAAACATATTGTTATTAGCTATGTAGATGGGATTTAAAAATAGATTTAAGACGCTGTCCGGTTCGATTCTCAGCTAGAGCGTCTTCTGCATGGAGACATGCGTGAATGGGCGTACTTTTGTTGAAGGTTGTGCATCAGGGCTGGTAACTCGGCATGTAAAAATCAACTACCAATCATTAGATGACCAGAGTTCCGCTGTGGCGACCCCTAACCGTGAAAAGCCGAAAGACACAAACAAACAATTTTTCACTTTTGGGTTGTTTGATATGTGTGGATGTGTCAGTTTTTTTTCTTTATTGTCTGATAATATTCTGAGATGTATAACCAAAACAAGTATAGAAGATGTATGGGGTATTTCACAAGTGAAGCTGACAGATTTGGGATACTGTGTATTAAACTGGGCAGGTAACCTGATCAACTATGATCAACTGTGTTAGCTGTTGTATTCTGTATGAAATGAACAACTGCTTTTTGAATCCCTACTCTTTGACAGAACAAAAGCCTCTTTGTAATCTTATCAGACTATGTTAATACTGAAGTATTAGCAAACATTGATTTATTCTTGCAGGTAAATTCAATTAGTAAGCTGGAATGAAACTTTTTTTTTCAGTTTGGTGGTAATATTATTTAGTGAAAAAAAATATGATTTCTGATGCTGAAATTGTCAATATTATAATACCTTAAGAGAAAAAAAAGACAGAGGCAGTGATACTGTTAACTTAGATTTAAAAAATATATCACAATTAGATTTGCATTAATAGTAGAATTATTAAGTAATAAACTTCGTATGTTTATTATAATTAGGAAGCTCATCCTCTGCATGTCATTGCCTTGTGGACTTTCAGTGCCTGCTCATGTTTTCTACTTGTGCAGGATTGTGGAACAATGAATGAAAAGTTAAAGCATTTCCTTGTACTGAATGAAGCATGCTTTGTGCTGTGGGCCCAATAAAATATTAAAACTGTGGGCTTAAGACAAGCAGAGCTATCAGACCTTCGCACGCACATATGAGGAAAAAGAGGTCAAGTCATGCGCAATTTGTGTAGCCTGATATTGTAGTCTAAGATCACATGTTCCATTTATGTGTTACTAGACCGTCTACCTTACTTTTCCCATTTAAAAGTGGTGATTGAGAATGCGCCTGTACTTTCTGGATGTTGTCTAATGTTGTACTTTCAGGAAAACCATTTATATTAAGACATTGTGAAGTATTTGAGTTGCATATATCCAAGACTGATTATATTAAAACAGGAGACGTCAGTGAAGTGCAGACGTGCAGCAGTGCTGCAGTAGCCTTAGGTGTATGGGTTACAGCTTGTGAAAGATGCAACAGCCGTCCAGCTTCCAAAGCTTCAGGGCACCTTCCATACATCCAAACGTCAGGTAGCTTGAGCTGAGCTGACTAAAAGACACATTTTGGCACCAAGCCCTTCAAAGCTTTCTTGCCAAAAGAGAGAGGGAAGCTGATCCCCGAAAGGATGATGCTAGGGGCAACAAAACATAAATGTACACATCCTAGCATAAAAAACACACTGAACAACAAGGTGAATGAGGGAGGAAGTGGCTAATGCAGTACTGACCATTCGAACATCTACTGTTATGGTAAGTTCACTTACACAACTGCACTATGTTTACCATATTGATCACTGCTGCAGTAGTCTTAACTATATGCGTAGATTATCCTAGTAAAACTGCACCCTTAATGATTAGATCTGCTGTTCGATGGTTTTTAACCACATACCATGGTGCAAAGGTAAGCTAAAAAAATGTTGAAAAATCACATTATTGTGTTGCATGTGATGTTCCAGATGTTTTTGGATTGCGTGCACAATTTTCTGTTCTTGCTGTGTTAGTTAAGTAACAGTACTGCATAACTGTGCTACCATTATTATCATAAATGGTAGAAAGGTTTTACCCTGTAACTTCACCACTTGTGTTGCCTGTCAGAGTAATCTTCTTCTTTCGGCTTTTTCCCGGTTAGGGGTCACCACAGCGGATCACCTATTCGCTCATGATTGGCAGTGGAGTTTTACGGTGTCAAGTTGCCAGCTCAGCACCCAACCTTCCACAGAAGGCACACACACACCTAGGGCCAATTTAGAGTGTCCAATCCACCTACAGCATGTCTTTTGGGATGTGGGAGGAAACCTGAGTACCCGGAGGAAACCCACGCGACCACAGGGAGGACATGCAGACTCTGCACAGAAGGCACCCCAGCTAAGGATCGAACCAGAGAACCTCTTGCTGTGAGGTGGCAATGCTAATCGCAGCACCACCGTGGCACCTGCCTGTCAGAATAATGTCATTGCTGAAATCCTGAACTAACATCTATAGAAGAATGAGTTCTTCCCCAACTTGAATATGGCTTATCAGTCATTGCTACAGCTTCAGAAAATAATCTAACGTTGTTACAAACCACACTCCTTTTGGCATCCTTCATATTTAAACCTGTTAATGTACACCTCTTTCCCTTTTTGACAGGTAAACTATCTGAAAAATCCACCCCTTATAACTTGAGATCTCATTCATACTTACTACTAAACCTCCAAACCCCTCGAATACACTTAAATGCAGTGAACACTCCTTCTCAGTTTTAGTTTATAACATGGGAATCCCTTCCTGTAGATATAAAATTCATACATTCTGATCCTGAACATTCACAGTGAACTTAAAAACAAAACAAACCCCCCACATCTTTTTAAGCAGGTGCAATTCCAGTGTTACTTAAGGGCTATTGTTATATAATTATAACCCACATGCAGTGCATACTGCCCAGTGCCCCACCGCTTTTAATGTCCAGTCTATTGAACTAAATACGGCACAGTGGTGCAGCAGTAGTGTTGTCACCTCACAGCAAGAGGTTCTCTGGTTCGAATCTCTGCTGGAGTGCCTTCTGTGTGGAGTCTGCATGTCCTCCCTGTGTTCATGTGGGTTTCCTCAGAGTACTCCAGTTTCCTCCCACATTACAAAGACATGTGTCTGGAGCATTTCTCCCTGGGTCTCGGCTGAAAATTGGCTTTGTTTCAAGTTGGACTTTCCTGGTAACAAATGTTAAATAAATAAAACTGTTATGGTTCAGTATCCCTCGCAGCTCTCACTGCGAATAGTCCATATAACAGCTTTGACATTCTCTTTTGTATTTCTTCTTCAGTCCTCTTCAGTAACTGTATTCACACCTTTTTTGTTCTTCTAAATTTTCCCAGTCCATAAGTTTCCCTTACCAGCAATTTTTGTTTCCATACATGACTCATCTCCATGCTTTTCTAAACCGATGCTTATGCCTCCCACTTCCTGTAACATTGGCATGTGTATACGTATTGCATACTGAGCTAATGTGTACATACTATGCTGTCATAATGTGTTCTACTCCAGATAATAAACAAATAAATGAATGAATAAACAAATAAATACATATAACCCTTAGACAGAAGCCAGAAATAGCAAACAGAAAATGCAGTGTCTTTTTTCTCCCCAAATACAGGGATGTGTTAGTGAAGAGATGTACTGTATGGATAACTAGGATGGAACACCCATTCAGATTCTGTATTATGAATGTTGTACAACATACAACTGCGGTGGTGGTGCTGCAGTAGTCGATTCTCAGCTAAAGCGTCTTCTGTGTGGAGACATGTGTGAATGGGCGTACTTTCGTTGAAGGTTGTGCGTCAGGGCTGGCAACTCGGTACGTAAAAATCTACTGCCAATCATTAGTGGACCGGAGTTCCACTGTGGTGACCCCTAACCGGGAAAAGCCGAAAGATACAACAACAACATTATGAATGTTGTACAACAGAGTTATCTATACAAAATTACTTTCGTGCCTCATTCTTACTGTCCATATATGGATATACATCTCCAGTTTAGGATCTTTGACCCATCTACTTAAATCTATATAGGGATAGGCATCACCAGTTTATGATCTTTGACGCATCTTACTGACTACGTAAAAATGAGCTGATCCCAGAAGTAGTTCACATACACAAAACTGTGACAGTTTATGTAATGCCCTTCATCCTTCAGATGGGCTAAGAACTGAGGTGCAATCAGTGACCTCAACAGTCTGGACAGTTTTTATGAGACTAATGAATAGCTTAAGAGACATGCTGTGTATTATGTTTAGGCCGCTAGTTATCAGCAAGGCTCTTCTCATGCAGATAGTAAGGTGTAAACGAGATAGAGAGGTGCCAGTGAGAATCATGAGATTATCTATGCAGACATGTACAGCTAGAGTGCCTGAGGTAAGCAAATCCAGATAATTGTAACAAGTTCATGTTAGAGCTGGAAGGATGTACTATTGGGGCCCACTTGAAACTGTGAAACAGAAGCTGCAGACATTTTTACAAGTTTTTAAATTAAGACACTTTTAAATTAAGAAGAAAAAACAAAAAACTCGAAAGAGATATAAATGAATAGTTTTTTTTGCTCAATAAAGTGTGGCTTTTAACTTATTAGGATCGATATTGGGATATTTCCTAACAGTCATTGGTGGATTTTTGAGTGCTTTGGGTGTCATTGCTTTCTCATTCTGCTTAGTAGCCTGTTTTAAGTTGATTTTTACAAGCAGATTTATGAGTGTAGTGCAACTTACGGAGAGATGAGGTAGTAAGTAGTGTTGGATTAGGTTTACTCAAGGAGAGGAGTCATTAGGAGCATATTTCTACTGTGTTGTTAAATCAAGGGATTCATCAGGAACTGTGAGAGGGTTTGGTGTCTTGTAGTCTTCACACCTAAGCAGTACTGCCTGAAGTTCTTGCAGCAAAGTTGAATCAGATTCAATAGTTGTATAAATGTGAGTTCCTCAAAAGCCTCTGAAGCAAAATTAACTGTGCACACAATACTTTCTGACTGCACCATCCAGTTGTGTAAAAGCTTATTTTTTTCTGGACCACACACACAGACACATATCTATATATACATATATATATATATATATATATATATATATATATATATATATATATATATATATAGTTTGTTTGTGTCTTTCGGCTTTTCCCAGTTAGGGGTCGCCACAGCAGAACTCCTGTCCGCTAATGATTGGCAGTAGGTTTTTACGTGCTGGCTTGCCAGGCCTAACGCACAACCTTCAACGAAGGAACGCCCATTCATGCATATATAGTAACAAAAATAATCTTAATTTACATAAAAATGGGTATAAGTTAGGTTTGGGATGACCATAATTAGAAGCATATGTCATAAATAGAAAATACTGGCTCGGGAGTTGATCGTTTCTAAAAGAGCTGACTTAGAAGTGCTCAGCTTCTGTGCCATTTTTTTTTTTTCTGTTGTTAATATTTATGTAATTCTGCTTGTTCTTTTAGTTGTTCATTCATGCATTTATTTATTTTTTTGACGAGTGACTGAGTTGGGCCTTTTAGTTCCAGTTATCTACTTAAAAATACATTCCGAAGCAAATTTATGCAGAACTTACGCAAGACTAGATGATGATAATATGTACAACTAAGAACCGCCAGCTTTGGAACAGAACAAATGTGAGACAATGTCAAGAATTAGTAAAATGCAATATAGTTGAAAGTTAATATACATCTCTAGAAATTGTACACCAGGCAGCAATGGGTGATCTGGATTTCCAGCATGAAGCTATGTAGTGCAGGAGAGAGAGAAAGAGAGAGAGAGACAAGTAGCATACATTATGAGAGAACAAATCCAGTGAAATGTAGGGATACTAGTGGTAACGCATTTTGCTTAAGGATTCATGACCTGTAGAATATAATGCAAATGGATACATCATACGGTTACTACCAATTGTAAGGATAATTTATATGCAAAGTAAATATTAGTTGTACAGATCTAGTTATTTGGAATTAGTTTGCCCTGATATGGCTACCAACATTCATGTTAGACAGATGAAATAGCTACTATGTTGCATACTGAGATCTTTACATGAATGCAGCAGTGTGTTTATTAGCTGATCAGCAATTAGTAACCAATTCAGAGTGCATGTTTAGAGTGGTAAGGTAGTTCATAAACCTGAGCAAAGACTAATGTGGGCTTGGGGGTGATTTTCGTTAATAACTTCTCCAGATGAATAGGATAATATACTATATAAGGCCTTTTTTGCACAACACAATAAACATATGCATTAAAGTCGAAACACAGGCAATGTGTTAGTGAACTAATACTACAATGAGGGCAAAATAAGTGGAATAGCTAGAGATTTTTGCAGACTGCAGGAATGCAATAAGACATATGTCTCATGTCAACAAGTTTTTAATATTGTGATAGTTTATCTCTAAGGATATACAATTTCATTTGGGCCAAATGCACCCAGAATTGTGTTTTCAGCTAAATTAACAAGAGATTCTTTGGACTGCTTATCAAATACCAACTGGTTTCCTTTCCATTTAGTAGTAGTAAAACATCAGTTTGGCGGAGCTGCTCTGAGTTTGGCAACTTAGCCAGAGACCTGGAGTGATATGAGCTAAATCCAAGGCAACCACTGTCATCAACAAAAAATAAGTATATTTTAAGCTTGCACTGCACTGTTTTGAACTGTATTTTGCTCAAATGCTGTCTTTTTTTTTGCTATAGTTGCTGCTTTGACTGTTTATTTTTCTGCACCTTGAAATCCCAGTAGTTCTGTAGTCCATAGCTTAGGCTAGATTCAGAGCTGCTGAATCTAGTCTGTTATAAATTGAGCACTAAAACCAACAGTCCTACATTAGAAAGGCCCTCTTGCACCCTTGTGGCAGAAGTGTGCAGCCCAGGACCCATCTGAGTTGGGGATTGTTGGAATAAAGCACAGTTTTGGGCTCTCCCATTGGCTGGGTTGTGTTTAAACTGTTTAACTTTGCTTGTATTTAAGCACCGCATTTGCATGTAGCTGAGCACCATGCAATGGGATTTAGCATTGCCATGTATAGATGCAAATGCTTAGAAACAACTATTTTCCCTTGATAGCTGCTAGAGAACCCTCCTTGACCCCACTGCCTCACTGTGTGAAAAACAGCTGTGCATTGCTACCCAGCAAGCAACTCAGCTGTGCATTGCTACCCAGCAAGCAACTCAGCTGTGCATTCTGAGGTGTTAATGCCTTCTTCCACCATTAGCCGTCCACAGAATAGCCACTCTTGTTAGTCTCATAAGTAAATCCTGGTCCATCTAGCCCATCCCCAATAGTAACTACAATATGGACGGAAAGTTTCCCACAATTTCTCCAGCCAGTCTGATTGACATGGGCATCCTGAGGCAATGTAGCAATCGCCACATGCATTCTGACAACCACTTGCTCCTAAAAGAAGGAAATACAGTATGTGAGAGATGTAACTTCTTCTTCTTTCGGCTTTTCCCGGTTAGGGGTCGCCACAGCAGATCCTCTGTCCGCTCATGATTGGCAGTGGAGTTTTTACGGTGTCGAGTTGCCAGCTCGGCGCCAACCTTCCACAGAAGGCATACACACACACACACACATCTAGGGCCAATTTAGAGTGTCCAATCCACCTACTGCATGTCTTTGGGATGTGGGAGGAAACCGGAGCACCATGTGAGAGATGTAACTATACCATGAAATTAGAATCAGTCCTCTCACATAACAGCAAACAAAACATACAACAGGTTGTCAGCACACACAACTTCCCTGTCACACAAGAGAAGGTCATGACACATAAATGCGCATATGTGTAGGCACTCACTAAGAGACTACCAAAAGAGCAGAGACCTCTCGAGCACAAACATCATATGCATACTGGTACACGAACAGAATCCACCACCACATATAATGACACACATGTCAGTGTCTCTGCAATTAAGACCCTAAGGCAAAACACCTGAAAACCAAATGTTCTGGTTATAGTCAACTCAGTAGTGAGACACACAGATTCTGCCTCACCAGGTGGAACAAGTAGAAGGTCACGGTCAGCTGCCTGTCATGTGCCAGGATCCATCAAATCAAGCACGCACTCAAGTCGCTCAGCAACAATTACCATTATGAATTTGTCATAGTGCATGTTGGTGTGAATGACTTGAGATGTACCTCTCTGGACTATATGAAGAGAGACATGAGCAAACTCTCAGATTATGTTTCCCAGGCAGGTATGTCCTTAGCCCTAAGCATCATTCTACCTTCACCTAGGATGATGCCACAATACAGACAAAGCTATTGATTTCAATAATTGGCTAAGCTTTTTGTGTCACTCCAGGGGATCCAGTATCTGTCTGCCTGGGAAGACATGGTCGACAGTCCATGGTGCTTTGCCAGAGATGGCCTTCACCTGTCTCCTCAGGACATTTGTATACTGGCAAAAATGCTTCCCTCCCCCATTGTGCCTTTTTTATACAATGTCCAAACAACAAAACTTCTGATGTAAAGAAATCCACTAAAGACAAACTCAGGGTCACGCTGCTAAATGCAAGGAGCTCAAACAGTAAATTCACTGGAAGCACTCCTCACCTTGGAAAATGCTGACATTTGTGCAGCCACAGAGACTTGGTTCAAGGCCTCTGAGAGTACCCTGGCCATACAAGGCTACAATGCCTTTCACACATTCAGACCACAAAACGAGCATGAAAGAACCAAAGGTGGAGGTGTATCCATCTTCATTAAATCCAAATACACCTCAAGACTGGTAAAACAGTATGACTCTCTTGAGCTACTCCAGTCCAAATAATTATAGGAAAAATACCCTTCCACATCATCACTAGCTACAGGTCCCCCACCATGAACCAGGAGAAGCATAGCGTTCCTGGACTTGTTACAGTCATTCAGTATAGTGCTGAACAGCTTCGTCATGGGAGATTTCAACTATCCTGCCATCAGTTGGGTGACCTGCACAAATACAAACACAATCACTACGAGGTTCCTTGACTTTGTTAATTCAAATACCCTGGAACAGTTGGTCTGCACCCCACAAGGGACTCAAATATCCTGGACCTGGTGCTCACCAATGTGGGGGGGGGGTTACTGCATTACCCTCAGTGTGTTGCCCTCTCTGGTAAGGTTAGACCATAAATCTGTATTATCTGAAGTAGAGATCAAACCTGACATCCCTACAGGTGAAAAAAAAATGAAAAATGCCTCCAAAGCAAATTATTGCCTACTGAGCAATGGCATAAAAAGTTTCAAAGCTCATGACAACATAGACAACAATGTCTCCTATGCAGAGGAATACACAATTACCCACAGATGCATTGATTTGGCTTTACCTAACAGGAACAAAACCAGGTCTTCCTGAAAAAACAAGCCACCCTAATGGACTATAAGTATAAATAAGTTGTACAACCAAAGGAAGAAATTGACATCTAAGAAAAGGAAGGAACTAACCCATGAGAGGAAGAATGCTCTCTACAGCTTGAACAAGCAAATCATGTGTAATGTTATGTCATCTAAGGCTCACTGTGAGTTTTAATTAGCATCCCTAGATAAAGACAATCATAAGGTATTCCTTAGCTATGTCCAAACTGCTTGGTAACAGGGAATGCCCAGCTGTGTGCCGAACTTATAATGGACAGTTCCACTCACAGTGAGCCTGAGGAAATTGCCATCCTGCTAGCCAACAGATTTGGCAGTAACTTCACCCCCCTGTCCCCACCTGACATACCCCAAAGCATTCCTGACACCATTACTCTGCTGAGTATCTCCAAAGAACAGGTCATACAGGCACTTTCCAAGACCAAAAACACAGCGTCTATGGGACCAGATAACATCCCAGGCTGCTTACTAAAGAATCTAAAACAAGACCTAGCAGAACCACTCTGCACTCTATTTAAACATAGCCTGAGAACTGGCTTTATCCTGGAAGAGTGGAAAACAGTAATAGTAATCCCCTTGCACAAAAGGGGTCTATCAGCTGACCCTGGGAACTATCGATCCATAAAGAATCATCATGGACCTTTTCCACAAGGACATATGCAACCTTCAAACTCTTGTCCCAACCCAGTTTGGCACCATCAAGCATAGATCTTGCTTATTAAACCTGGTGGACTTCTTTGAGAATGTTACCAAAGCCCAGGATGAGGGCAAAACAGTACATACTGCTTATCTATATTTAGCCAAGGCTTTTGACACAATCCCCCATTCAAGTATCATAGAGAAACTCTCCCAGCTGTGGATTAATCCATACATTACTAGATGGGTAGCCAAATGGCTCACTGACAGAATGCACATTGTCAAATTTGAGGAGTCCACTTCCACCAGTAGACCATTTACTTGTGGGGTACCGCAAGGATCTGTGTTGGACCCCTCTAATGTTTGGAATCTATTTCTCTGAAGTCCAGGTGAAGGTAGATGGCCTGTGGCTTACCAAGTTTGCAGATGACTGTAAACTGGCTGCAGTCATAGAATCCCCCAACAATGTTAATATGTTACAGAAAGGGCTGATGCAGAAAAATGATTGGTGTTAAATTCACAGACTAAAACTTGATGCAAAAAATGTCTCATTATCCCATTTGGTAAAGAAGTAATCCCTGCTAATTATGATATAGATAGCACCCCTCTAAGCTCAGACTCAGTGGAGTGAGACTTGGGAACACAGGTATATAGCAATCTAAACTTCGATCATCATGTGTCTGTAGTGGTAAGAAAAGCATTCCACATCGCGGATCTCGTAAATAACGGCATCACATCCAGACCAGGGTGGTTATAGCTCCACTGTACTTGACCCTTATCAGACCAGTAATTGAGTACAAGGCTGTCGTCTGTATGTACCTCACCAGTTAGCTGCAGCAACTGGAGAAACCACAGAAGTTTCTTACCAAGAGAATCAAAGGCCTCCAAAACATGACATACGTGGAAAGACTGAAAGACTTGTCACTATCTTATACAGGCTGCTGAGAGGTGACCTGTGCCTGGCCTACAGAGCAGTCTCGGACTCTGCCCTAAGTGAATTGCTATATATCTGCAAATCAGATGGGACAAGAATAACTTACTCCAAGGATCTCAGCCTAGCCTGTGACATTAACAGAACATGTTGGAGAGACAGATGTATCTCCCAGCGATTACCACTCCTTTGAAATAAGCTCCCACTCCATGTGAAGCAGAGCTCCTCAATGACCCAATTCAAGTGCAACCTTGACAACTGGATGGGTGATCGTAAATTCATCCCGGGGGGAGGGGGGTGACACCTATGACCCTTATAGACCGAGGCAGTTGGTACTGATCACAGAATTGCTCTGCTAACAATGACCATCTAAATATGTTCAATAAGGGTACTCAGGTTTTTATACAGCTAAGTTTGTAAAGGCCCTAGGGTCATTAGCCTAGTAACATCCTATGAACCTATGATGCTTTTCTTCGTTTAAGTTGTGCAAAGTCATCTATGTATTTTAAGGGGGCAAGGGATGTAGTTACTTCAGTGTGTATTTGAAACCCGCATTTCGCAAAAAAAAAAAAATGCAAGCCAGAGACAGTGATTAATAAAATAAAAGATTCTCTGTTTCTTTTTAATAATTATGACTATTTAATTAAAAAAAAAACATTGCAGGTGATCTGTCTCATAGATATCACCCATGCGTACTCTGAACATTTCATTAAATGCATTTTTGCTTTTCTACAGATTCATATAAACATTTAACAACACATGTGATGACCTTTGTAGTTTAGAACTTGTAGAGCCATGTGATTACACACATACGTTTTGCTGCCATGAACCCTTTGTGTTGATGTTGTTGTTGCTGTAATGTGGTCTGACCTCGGCCTGTTCAGTCGCTATGCAGGGCTGTTGTGGAGACTGCACCTTGCTCGTATTTCAGTTTCTTCCACAGTTAGTGCTACAGTACGGATCTAAGTACAGTTTTGGAGAAAGTTGATAGACATAGTGTGATTTGTTATGAACGGGAGACAGTTGGGCACTGTTGTTTATATAATAAATAATCCTGATGGCTGTTGAAGGCTCTGGCACCATTAACATAGAAATGTACTGTCTATAGTAATATCTGCAACAACAAAAAGTGTTATTACAGCCTCAAATCCTTGCTAGCTTGTTGTGTCAATATGTCATCTTTTCAGAGGATCTGTTTTCATAGTATCTTGGTAGTAGTTAGAACATAACTTTGCAGTTAATCCTTAATTGCCCTTTTCTGTTTGAATAACAAGTTTGTGTTAC
This sequence comes from Protopterus annectens, assembly GCF_019279795.1. Taxonomy (NCBI): domain Eukaryota; kingdom Metazoa; phylum Chordata; order Ceratodontiformes; family Protopteridae; genus Protopterus; species Protopterus annectens. Next base: position 984,186,834 of record NC_056730.1, read on the forward strand.
CCTTCGTTCACAACATTGTGGCAGACTGGGGTGTTTGATTACTTCCAGGCTGCTCTAATTATCACAGGGAAACTCACATTTTAACTACAGCTGCTCCTTGGGTGGAACTGCAGTGCTGGTCACAGAGCAGTTTTTGGTGCATTCCTCAGAGGATAGTTTTTCCTCTAGAAGTATGTAGCTTAGAACAGAGTACAGTATTTGGTGCTTGTATTTAGTTGTCGCAGGTAAGGCAGGTGGAAACACAAAGGGTACTTCTCATTTGTGTTGTGTCTAAGCAGAAGGTTGAATTGATTTTTTTTAGAATAGAAAGGAGCATGAAACAGCAGAACCGGAGTACTGGAGACTGTAGAGAGACACATGAATAATATTGTGCTTTGGCTGAACAGCATATCTGTACGAGTGTAAAAATCATTAATGAGAGAAAACTTTCATACATGCATTCATCGAGATGGTACAAAATAATAAATACATTAGTACACCCTTGGCACCCCTACAGAAAAGTGGCAAGGGGAGTAATACTTGATCTGGAAGTTTAACAAAGGTCTGGGTGGCTTTAATAGTCCTTACCAAGCTCGGTCCCATACCCGTGTCAGACAGCACTTTCCATTTAGTACTGAGTGTAATCGATGCACAGCATTACTGACTCCCAACCCTTGACTCTGTCAAACAGCTTAGGGTATAAGTTCCTCTTAGATGAGCACATTCACTGTTGACATAAAAGGCAAGGATCCCCATTTACATTTAGGTGAGTGTAGTAATGCTCAGACTGCTTTCATTAGACTACAGCTGGTTATAATGGAGGAGCAGTTGTTGCCAGGGAGATTGGATATCTTTTGGAAATAAAAGGAAAAAAGAGCTACCTTCTTAGCTTCTTACCTGGCATGGGGCACTCTAGTAAATGACTGCAGTGTTTCATTCAGGGCCACATCTTACAAAGTTCTGACTGAAATGCCTAAATTATGAGAAGGCCTGAATTTCTATTATACTGACAAACTTTTTAATATCTAAAAGCAAATGAATGTAATAACAGAGTGTTCTGCTTTTCAGAGCACCTGTCTTTTTAAGAAATGGCATGTATGCCCTCATGCTGCTTGTTCATTTTGTATTCATTTCATTTTAGTAAGGCCTGCTCATTTTCAGATAGTGCCTTCATATGACAAAGGCATTTTCACTATTTGGAATAGTATAAGATGTTTTGTGCAATAGTCTTTCTGAAAGGCTTTCATCTGGGAAACAAGTATAAAAGCCCACTAAATTCAGCCGTGCCAGATGCCTGGGGATATTTCCATGTTACATGACTACATAGAAGTATATCATCCAAACGTGGTGTCTCCCATCCCCCTAAAATTCACTGGCCTGCAGTTATTGGAAACAAAAGAGATGGCTGGTAAAATATTCTCATGTGGAAATCTTGCTCCATATTCACAGCCTTCTGTGACGGGGATGTCATTTGTGGAAGTTGGGCCCCCCACACTATTCATATCTGTGGTCTCCTTTCCTCACTGAAACCCTATCTAAGATTGTGGTATTAGTGGGCAGCCCACTGTGATCCCACCAGTGATTTAATAATTGATCTCCGCAGTTAGTGACGAGCTGACAGTACATTAAGAGAGGAAGCAGTGATAATGCTGATGGTACATAACTCTCACTGGGCCTGTATCACTAGTAAAAGGAACACGGCACGCAGAAGCATAAATTATGTATGGCTATAATCGCTCTTTATGTTACATTGCCAAGACGGGCCTGTGTTATTCTAGTGCATAATTGATAGTGCTCAGAAGTGGAAAAGTTAGAAAAGCAGAAGTAATGCAATGCAGGAGTGCAGTGAACTGACAAGGCAGACAGCTGCCAGGGCCTGCCGGCACTCCATGGTCCCGAGCAGCTCAGCATTGCGTGTGAGAGTCTGTTTGCATCCACCAAAGAGAAAGGCATCAAGTGTAACAGGACTTGACATTTGGCTAGGGCAGATTGTCATCTTCAGAAGGCAGAAAAAAATGAATTTCCAAAGACATTTCTTTTTTCTCACATTTTTCTGAGTCAATCCACATATATAACATCCCTGTTACAACCACATATGTGTAGCCTTGTTTACATTCACAGGTTCTTATTTTTGTAGGACAAATAAGTTGCATTTCGTGTTTCTTTCATTAAATGTATTTGTAAGATTGTAAAGGTTTTGCACAGTAAAGCATGATGTTGATTTATGAAGCAATTAATATGAAAGTATTTTTTTTACCCTTGATGCAGTGTCCATACATTTGTAGTTAGCAATGTTTTCATTCTATATGTGTTGTCTTTCACATCACTTTAATAGATTGCATTCTCTGAAATGTGACATGCTAGTCTGACCTGACCTTTTGACAATGTTTCATAATGGCATTGGTTCAGAGGGTACAGGAGTTTGCAGAGATTTGGCAACAATAAGAAATCCCAGGTTTTATAGGGACCTAAGAAAAGTGTTTTTGCTTTAGCCTACTTGGTAGCATGTCAATAAAACTTCAAAAATAAATGTGCAGTGTTGCTTTGCATGAGTGTTATCCACATTAAATCTCTGCTTTCGAGGGGTTACGAAGGAGCACTGAACCAGTGAGAAAGCAGCTAGCAGAATGCATGCTAACATTGTAGTGGCTACTTCTGCATCAAAAACTCTAGTGGATTAAAAGGAAATGGAACAGTTAAAGCCCTCTTTCAAACCTTAAAGTTTATATAAAATTGCATCATAGACCTTAGAGTTATAGCATTTATAATTGCTTGTGAGGGGATGTGAGTTGAGTAACTAGGTATAACTCCACATTTGCTGTTTTTTTCTTGCCCACTGCACTGCTGATATTCTGTTTATACCTCTGAACACGGTGTCTTGCAGCATCCCAGTCTGTTTAAGTGCCCTGGGCTAAGACACTATTACTCCAGAATGGCTGAGGCCTAGACAAACAGGCTAGATTGCAACTTTAAGAGAAGCACCAACAAAATGTGAACAACTTCAAAGAATTAATGTAAAATCACACATTATATACACCTAGTTCTATAATGTGGCAAACCCTAGTTTACAGTTATGAGGACGTAAAGCATTTTGCATTATGTTTTCCTAAAAGGTAAATTAATAAAAAATTTCTAGTGCTAAGTGACCAAAGGTGATGTCACCTAAGAATGAAATGAGCATGTCTTAATGAACGAGTTGGGCACAGCTACTATGGCAGAGGTCATAGTTGAATCTTTCCTGAGCGTACATTATATGTTGGCTTAGCATTAATTAGTTCAGAATACAAAACACATACTGAGTGCATATGTAAGTCTGGAAAAACAGTTTGTACTGCTATCCAAATTGACTGATGTGCATCTTTTTGTTTTTGCTGATCTCCATTATATATTACAGTTGGGCGAAATTCAAGTTATTAGCTGTGAATAAAGACAAACTGCCCTTGTAGACATCCTTTTGTATTCTTAGATGTCTTTTAGTTTAGCTAAGAAAAGTGTACCCCTGAAGTAGTTGGCTTAGATGTGGGTTTGATGTAATGTACTTCTGAGGAAAGAGTTTTTCATGCACAACTCCATTCACTTGTAGTGCCCAGTGGTTCTGACAAAATTAGATTGTATACTGAGCCTTCGATGTTTGTGCAAGCAAGTACGTTATTTTTTTCACATGAAAAGAAAAAAAAATAAACAAGCCTATTTAGTTTCTAGGCATAGTGTGTGAGCAAGCCAAGAGTGCTCACCTGAATTACCGGAGGGCAGTATTCGACTTATCCTTCTGTTTGACACTATGAACAACATGTATCTCTTCTGACACAAAGGACAGTGCTTTTACTGGTACCTTGACACTGCATAAACACAGAGGTGGTTATTAGGTGTATGCTGTCATCTGTCCCTTAAGGCATTGCATTGTAATGGTGGAAGGAAGAGAGATTATTGTTTTGATTGCCTAAATCCTAGGATCGAGTTTTCTATCTTCTAGATCTATAAAAAATACCACACACTTTTGTGGCTTTCATCTGTATTTTTTAACTTTTTAGATCAGCAGAATGTCCTACAAGTTCAAGATCTGATCAAATAATTTACCAGATTGTTATGGTAATAAATTTAATAATGTAAATGGGACATGTACAAAATGTAGTAAAATAAATGCTGAGAAATTTCCACTTTCAACTACTTGTTCTGGGCAGAATGTAGGCTCTAGACAGACGTTGCAGGTTGCATGACAGATGCAACCTAAATGAAACATTCTCTCTTGTAAAGTGTATGTGGGCATTTTTAATGTGAACAGGATCCGGTGTTGGAACAGTATACACGGAGCATGTTACCACTTTTAAATCAGTGCACTCTACAAATGAGTACCAGCTATACGTTAATCAGTCAGATATTTATGATTTAAATCCACTGTTCGTTTGTTTGTGTCTTTCAGCTTTTCCCGGTTAGGGGTCGCCACAGCGGAACTCCAGTCCGCTAATGATTGGCAGTAGATTTTTACGTGCTGGCTTGCCGGGCCTAATGCACAACCTTCAATGAAGGAACACCCATTCATGCATGTCACCACACAGAAGACACTCTAACTGAGAATCGAACGGGCAATGTCTAACTGTGAGGCGACAACGCTACCGCAGCACCACCACTGCAGTCTATGATTTAAATCCAATGATGTGTTTCATTTACTTCTGCCTCACAAAACTTCTGGGGCTATGAAATCTCTCAGCAGTTAGTGAGTGCTTCTTGTAACCTCCAGCTTCCTCAAGACCATTTGGAGAATATTCGTCATCATCTTGGAGGTACAGTCCATTGGCTGGGATTTGCTGTTAACTTTGCTTAGCTGTGTAGAGGAACAGAGGTTTTCAGACTGCTTGTCGAAAACATAATACACAGAACAGAGCACCATCTTTGGGGAGGGGGGTACTGAAAATAGTGTTTATGCCTTGAGCACCTAAATACCGGCAAGGAAGTGTTTACCTGGTCATTTGCTAGGCAGGTACCTCCATCTTTGTTCATCTTTTGTGGAGTTGCAACTAACACAATGGGCATTCGGGAAATGTGTGGTTATTTTTCCTTGTTTTTATTGTTTAGTAACTATGTCAAGAGCTGCGCTCAGTTTGATGAATACAAAAGCTGTGATAAGAGCAGCTGCTCTGGGTGGCAGTTGCCCTCTTTTTTTATTTTTTCTCAAAAAGCTGTGAGGACTTCATAAACACCACTGCTGTGTAAAGTAACAGCATTGTGTTCCTTACTATTTATTGCTGTGCAGTAAACAGAGACTTAGGGCAGATTTTGTTTGGTAGAGGCTTTGTGCATGTCTGAGCATGTGGATTTTCTGTTAACATCCTCTCTTAGTGCCTGCTTGTGTAGTTTGTAGAAATTGTTCAATACAGCAGTGTAGTAGACTGAGGGGAGGTGTTGTAGCTTATGCGTTTAGTAAAATAAGTACTAGAGTCTGTGTGTCAGACAGGATTGTTGCAGGAAGTGTTATCACTTTTGTTTCCTGCACTAGTAAATTATCCCTCATCTCCCGTTAGTTTGCTGCTTTGCTGTGTTAAATTCTGCAAGAAGGTGAGTTACTGTTTGAAACCTTTATCAGTGAGTTTTCTTATGCTGAAGTTTCATGGTGGCACTCAGTGTCCACTGGTACATAACTTTAAATTGACATGATTTGTGACTTTACTCTTTCCTGACTGCAAGTTATCACCTGCCTTTCCTTTTAGAAGAACAAAAATTAGCAGCAAAAGAGAACCACAGGTGCTAAATCCAATAAAATACTGTTTATTGGTAACCAATAAATGGTATTTTACTGGATTTAGCACCTGTGGTTCTCCTCCTTTGCTGCTAATTTTTGTTCTTCTGGTTGGTGTAATTTTGCTTTTTGCCTTTCCTTGTACGTTTTGTCTGGGAGAGTCTGATGTAGGGCACACAGAAAGTGTGCAGAGATAACATACATGCCTGTGACCTCATCAAAAAACATTTGAATGTTAGCCTTTAGTGACTTTAAACTGACCACATAATTATCCCATTTGCCATAGTGACTCAAGTAGGACTACTAGTAGGCAATGAGACCCATTCCCATCCACACTTGCTCCCTGCAAGAGGCCAGTCACCTAAGCTACACTATTGTAACCACAGAAGCTAAAAAACATAAGTGCAGGTGTGAAAGTGTTATCCTCAGTTATTTAGCTACTGGTGGAATGCACTACTTGACCAGGCTTCTATTATTTTAAGAGTAGTATGCTCAGTAAAACCACTAATCCCTGAGGTCATGGTTTGCACTAGCATATTAGTAACTCATAGGATCATAGGAGATTACTAGGCTAATAGCTCTGGGGCCCTTACAAGCCTAGCCAAGAGTTTATCCCCAGAAAAGAAACCATAATCAGCACCTGTCACCCCCTGTCAATGAGGGACACAGGTAGAACCCTTGGGACAAATTTGGGTTGCCTATCCGCTCATCAAAGTTGTGCTTGAAGAGGGTCAGTGAAGTACTTTGCTTGACATGTATGGGGAGTTTATTCCAGAGACAGCGCAGCCTCTGGGAGACAAACTTTTCTCTCCAGCAGGTTTTGTTAATGTCACATATCAGATTTAAGCCTTTTGACTGGGTACTACGCGAGGCGTTAGACTTACAGATATGGAGCATCTCTAGTAGAGCAGGGTCTGAGATTGCCTTGTAGGCGAGACCCAGGTCATCTCTGAGCAATCTGTATGATACAGAGTATAGTGATAGTGATTTGAGCCTGTCCACATAGGACAGCTGTTGGAGGTCGTGGATTCTCTTTGTGAGGTATTTCTGTGGCCTTTCCAGTTGGTGCAGGTGTTTGGAGAGGTACATACCAAATGGGGTGTTGTACTCTATTATTGGCCTAATGAGGGAGGAGTACAGAGAGGTAATAACCTCCTTTTTTCTGGATGTAATCCCTTTACTTATGAGATGAACCAGGTAAAAGTCTTTTCTGACCACTGCCGCTACATGATGGTCAAATGTGAGATTGTTGTCAACTTGTGTATCCAGGTCTCTCACCACAGGTTGTGTTCTTAAGGGGTTGCCGCTAATGTGGTAATCAGTAGGGGTCGTGTTTTTGCCGAATGGTATGATAATACATTTTTTTTGCATTTAACTTAAGGCCATGACTTCGGTCATGGACCTAAATGTTCTTGGCTGGGGTGCCTTCTGTGCAGAGTCTGCATGTCCTCCCTGTGGTTGCATGGGTTTCCTCTGGGTGCTCCAGTTTCCATCCACATCCCAAAGACATGCTGTAGGTGGATTGGACACTCTAAAATTGGCCCTAGGCATGAGTGCGTGTGTGCCTTCTGTGGAAGGTTGGGTGACGGGCTGGCAACTCATCACCGTAAAACTCCACTGCCAATCATGAGCGGACAGGTGATCTGCTGTGGCGACCCCAAACCGGGAAAAGCCGAAAGAAAAAGAATAATAATATATATGTGCGTGTATTCTGTGTTTTTGTGTGTGTGTGTGTGTGTGTATATATATATATATATATATATATATATATATATATATATATATATACATGTATGTGTGTGTGTGTGTATATATATATATATATATATATATATATATACACACATTTTGTGTGTGTGTGTGTGTATATATATATATATATATATATATATATATATATATATATATATATATATATATATTAAGGCACCAGGGAGTGTGCATAGTACAGCTATTGCTGCATGACCAGGAATGTAGTGAGGCAGAAGGCTGAAGGGTGAGTGCCTGTACCATACGGACCCCAGGTGACTTTTATTGCATTTATAAAATACGCACCTGTTTTTGCATTTTGAATATTACATTTAGTAATTTATGTGTGGTAATTATATGTTTAGTTACATGAGTGTAGTCTATTTTAGTGTAAAATAGTTCCTCTATCCATGTTAACTAATTAGCTGCTGTGTAGGAACTGTGGAATTTTGGTCATGCAGTTTTCAAGGTACTTATGTAAGGGATCCTTCTATGAGATGGTTATATGTTATCGTACAATTCTGTTTATAAACAGGTGTTAGTGCTGCTCAACAACCGAGCCGCTGTTATTCATGTACTTTTGTTAGCTTTTTGAGGCAGCAAGCATTTTGAAGTTAGACTAAAATAATCATAAATCATTAATTTTCAGTATTACATGAAGTTCAGATATGTAAAGTAGCCACAATAACGATAACGTTATGACTAGTAAGATCATTTAAATCAAGAAATCATACATATGAATTCGAACTAAGCAGCACATTTAATTTTCTGTGACTCAGAGCTACAGGCAATTGCTGTCCAGCTTGCCTAACAGAGTATTGGCAGGTGAAAGAGCAGTAGTACAGTGTTTGACAAATGTTTTGTGATTTCTATGTAACAGCCTCAAAATATTCAAATAGTAATAATTTTGTTTGCAACTCCAACAACTGCAGGTGAATTTTGCATTGCAGCATATAGGCCTGTGATACTGTAATGCATTTTCCCCTGCTAAAAGTATAAATGTATGTTCTATGCTTTTAATAAAAATCCCTTTATAAAATGCACTTTCCCATATGCTGATATTACTGGAACTTTCCCTGACCTTTGGCGAGCCTTATCCCTTAGTGATGTCGATGTAGGTATTTGGAGGCATCCAGAGACTTTAATGCATATACCACTGCACATGCGAGATGAAATGCATCCTAATACTGATGATGTGATGTCACCAAGGGATACAGTTCATTTACACAGACAGCTCCTTAATAAAGCGTTTTCCAGGCATTTATTAACAAACCGTCTACGTTAGACAGGAATGAAAGGGGAGAAAATGCATCACACGTATTCTGATGCGTGTACAAACTCTAGAGGAACACTTTTAAGTTGGCTTACCTGGGGGTATGCTTGCTGCAGGCTCAAAAATATTAACAAGGGTAACTCAGGTAGGTGGATTGGACACTCTAAATTGGCCCTAGGTGTGAGTGTGTGCATGTGGGTGCCTTCTGTGGAAGATTGGGCACCGGGCTGGCAACTCGACACCATAAAACTCCACTGCCAGTCATGAGTGGACAAGGTGATCCGCTATGACGACCCCTAACCGGGAAAAAGCCAAAAGAAGAAGAAGAAGAACAACTGAGGTGGTAACACCCAAGAACTGAAAGGCATACATAAATGCAGCAAGACCCCCTCACCCCAATCACTTATCTTACATTGGTTTAATTGATGGTATGCTAATTGACTTATTTGTCTGGGTTTCTAGGCAGCTTCTTTGTGTTTTCGTTATATTATTATGCATTTATATCTATGCAATGTGTTTTCATTTTGTGTACTGTATCTTCAGGTTTGCCTCTTAGGTCAAACAATGCCTAGCAACGGCTTTCTGCTGTGTGTGTGTTTGTCTGGTTTCATTACTATATTAGAGAGGCAGACTTTCAGATTTCTTCTGGTCTCTTATTCTTACTGTTCAGTTTCTGTCCCAGCTTGCTTTCCTATTTGTGGAATTTTTCACTTGCATCACAAGGTTATTTTTTTTTTACCTTTTTGAATAAGTTTTACTGTTCTTTTTGGATAATGTATGCAAACTAGAGCTCTTATTACTTTTGTTACTGTAAAAAGTACTTAATTTGTGTCACAATTTTGACTTCTACTTTAATATTACTTTATGCAGATTTAGTATTTGAGTTAAGGGGCTGTGTTTCTGGTCTTTGGTGGTTTTGAATGGCTTTACTGCTTTGTGTTTTGTTTTTTTGATTGTTTTGGGTTTGATAGTTTTCTCCTGTTAAATGAGCTTTCAAGACGGTGGCAGCTAATTGGATTTGGAAGTCTGTGAGGGAGAGAGGATCTGTGACTGAATGTAAAGTCTGGGTCTTGTACACTAATTCCTGTGCGGTAGACCAGATATAGGTGTGTGTGTGTGTGTGTGTGTGTGTGTGTGTGTGTGTGTGTGTGTGTGTGTGTGTGTGTGTTTATATGTATATACAAACACACACACATGCATGTGTGCTACTTACAGAAAGTTACTGTATGTGGATGCATATGTGTGAATATATGCTCATGCACAAAAGGCAGGGGTATGTGTGTGGGTGTTATAACTGTATACAAGTACACATACATTTAAGTGAGGTCATTTGACTTTTATTTTATTTGTATTTGTTAACTGGAGAAAAGCACTGATGCCCATGGACCTTTTTCTTTCTCATCTCGGGAGCACTATCTGGTTAAGTGACTTGCCGAGAGTCGCACAGTTAAGCAATGGAGGCTGAGAGAATCAAACCCTGGACCACCAGACCATGGGGACAGCTCGTTAACAGCGCCTTACTCCTTTTATCCAGCTGCCAGTTTTATTTGCAGGGAAGTTAGTTGTGTGACTTTCCCCGAAGTACAACATTTAAGTGTACCTGACTATGGGCAGGTTCACACATTGCACTAATCTCTCTTTACAACATCATTCCTAAAGACTGGATTCAGTTTATAGCGCTATGTGTCACCTCCTTTCCTTGCCTCGCATATGTTTAAACTGCATCACAGTTTTCACTGCCACCTCTTTTGGCATAGAACTCCACCAGCTTTTCTACAGATGCTTCATCATATCTTTACATTTACAGAAAGGAGTTACCAGAGTGTGACAGCACAGGCTGGTTTTCACATTGCCACCTCAGTGAATTTGGTGATACATTTTTATATCTTGTGATGCTTCTATGAACATTAGCTGTGCAGAAACCAAATTACTTCACAGTGGCTAGAAAGCAGATGAGGTGTGATGTGTGTAACATGTGACACCCATCGCAGTTTGATGTTACAGCCAAACATTCTGTTTGACATCTGATTTAATTCAGTGATAAGTTTTCCTCAACTGTCATGCACTTAGGAATTACATCTGTGTTAGAAAAATGTTTTTGCTGAGGGTAAGGGAAAGATGATGAAGTCTAATACATGCAGCCTAGCAAACCAATCCTTGCAAAGTGTTCTCCTGTTGTGAGCATGTAAAGTATAGCAAACAGGGTCATATGATAACAGAAAATTAAAAAAAAAAAATGAAATTACAGACTGTACCATTTCATAGCCATCATAAACCATAAGACTGACATCTTACATCTCCTCTTTCCTGTGTTTGAGAATTTTCGGCTATACTGTCCCTAGCAAAAGCTGCTGTAAATTCATGTCCTGTGGTCTGTTAGCCACAGACTAAATGTGACAAAAGAGCTTCTTTTCAAAGTGTCACCATAGGAGTGTAGTGGACTGAGAATACACAGAGATCCAGGGACTCCCTCAGTGGTTAAGAGGAATACATTTTCAACAAAAGAGTGCACATTATTTACTTTGTTTTGTTATACTTTGCTTTATATTTGCCATTTTGTACTAAAACCCATTTTGACTTTGTATTTTACATGGACAACTGTGCGAACAGATGCTAGATGAAGACTAGTGTAGAATCTTTGCAATGGTAGGTAGTACAGACCATCATCAAATGCATGTTAATAAAAGCCTAGGAGTGCATTGAGGAGACCATCATTTTTTTATCTTGTTTTTTCACCAGAAATTCTCTTGATGTGTAAAATAATGGCATTTTTGATCAGGATAATGGGTTAAAATAGAATCTGGTGTAATAACCTGAAACAGGGTATTCCAAAAGAGACAAATGTGCATGCACATGTTTACGCATACGTGCATGCAGACACACACACGTGCATCTGTAGAGCACAAACGAATTACATGGAGATTTTCTCTCTTATTTGGTCTTGCTCATACCTACTATTGTGTTTAGTATAATTTTTTAGTATAATTGTTAGTATATCTTTTATTGTTTACAATTTTATTATTATAATTTTTCTTTTGACCAATGCTGCCTCTGCATTGTGATTTTACATGTCTTTTTATATATTGTTAACATTGTCACTGTTCATGCTTGGAGCTTTTCTCCCCGGGCCTCTACTGAAAATGGACATATGTCCAGTTAGACTAGCCTGGTCAACAAATGTAAAATAAATGTAAAATAAATAAAATAAATAAATACAAAGTTGGTTAAAGGGTTGAAGGATTGTGTTTTTAAAGATAACAAAGTTCAGGAAATATGCAACTAAGAAGGGTGTTCATATGCAGGTTTGCTACACAGCTATCCTCTGAATGCCTGCCATATCTTTTGCAGTTGTACTGAATTTGTTCATTTTGCGGAGTGCAGATTACAGGAATCATATTAAATAATGTGGTTCCTAAGGATGATCCCAAGGTGTAAAAGAGAGGCAAATGAGAAGTGGTGGTAGTTTAGTATCATACCACAGTAATGTTTTCTTCCAAATTTCTTCTATTAAGTTTTTAGTGTAACAGACAAGGAACATATCTAATGTGTGCTTTTAATGCAAATTTCATCTTAACTGATGTTTTATGCATTGGGTATAGGTGTCAGAGACATTAAAGAAGATCCACGGGGAGAACCTGAGCATTTAAGCATGTAAAAAGTGAAGCTATCCTAGAAAAATGACACTCATTCTTCATTATATTACATATTTTTATGACAAGCATACTTAGCTTAAAAACTAATGCTAGTTTTATGCTGTCTCACACAACTTGGTTCTATAGCTCTGAACTGTCCAGATTTTTGTGTCATATTTTTAGTCTGTTTCTCATGAAATGAGAGGTTTTCTGGTAAATTACTAAGGACTTCTTCTTCTTCTTTCGGCTTTTCCCGGTTAGGGGTCGCCATAGCGGATCACCTGTCCGCTCATAATTGGCCGTGGAGTTTTTACAGTGTCGAGTTGCTAGCCCGGTGCCCAACCTTCCACAGAAGGCACACACACACATGCACTCACACCTAGGGCCAATTTAGAGTGTCCAATCCACCTACAGCATGTCTTTGGGATGTGGGGAGAAACAGGAGCACCCGGAGGAAACCCACGCGACCACAGGGAGGACATGCAGACTCTGCACAGAAGGCACCCCAGCCAAAGATCGAACCAGGGAACCTCTTGCTGTGAGGCGACTAAAGTCACTAAATAATGACATACATTTGAGCTTCAGAACACAAATGCTGTTTTTCTAGTTACTTTCTAAGTTTATAAGAGCAGTATTTAAAGTCCGTCCTTATTTTTGGACTTTTGTACCCCTATGATTTTAGGCTTTGCCCAGATTTCTTATGCTAAGAGATTGAAAGGTATACTTGGTATTTCAGTTTAGTTGTCATCTGAGCTGCCTTGTCTGCAGAGCTTTCACATTTTTCCTGGGTCCACGTGGATTTTCACTTGGTGCTACACCTTCCTCCTACATTGCTAACACGTAGAGTAAGCAGATCAGCACTCTAAATTTGTGTGTGTGTGTGTGTGTGTGTGTGTGTGTGTGTGTGTGTGTGTGTGTGTGTGTGTGTGTGTGTGTGTGTGTGTGTCCTGCAGTTGTCTGATCTAGCATTGCTTTCACTGGCTTGCATCCACTGAATGCTGGGATAGGCTCTAGCTGTGACCTGGAACTGAATGAAGTTTGTAATCAGAGAATCAGAGAACACGTGAATAAACTTTGCCATAAACCTCATTTTTATGAACCACTTTTTTAGCATTGTCAATACTTTCTTCCTGTAGGTTATTATTTCTTGAAAGTTCTAACAGGTGCTTTCTCCCTCTATTTCAGAGGTGTAGTTAAATATCTTTTTGCTTTCTGTTGAGAGGAGCAATAGCTTAAAATGGACAGAATGAGTCTGCAGCTGACCAAGCATGCAGTTTCCCAGTCTGCGGATAGATTCACAGAACACCGGTTATTAAGTATGTGTGCGAATTAGTGTGTCTTTGTGTGCAGTGCAATCACTGAGTAGTTGCATCTACCAGTTACTGACAAATTCACTATGATTAACTGCATATTGTTTCACCAACATGTCATTAATTACTGCCAAAACATCTAGAAACACTTAAAAGTTGGCCTTCAAAGCAGCAACACTTGTTTCTACACTCAGCATTCTTTTGGCCTCCCACATCCCCAATCTCTCTTATATACTAACTCTGAGATCGCACATGATTGGAGGAAATGGAAGTGGTCACACAAACCAAAAGTGAAAATACAGTGTGTAGTGTATACCAAAATGTTAACTGCTGGAACCCAACGATTTTCTGCATCATCTTTGAGACTTAACTACATACCATGTGACAAACTGCAGGTTTCTTGTCACTGAATCTATCCCCAGAGACACACAAATACAGTACCTCTCACTGATTTTTTTTTTTTGTTCTCAGAGACACATACACACACACACACACACACACACACACACACACACACACACACACACACACACACACACACACACTATATATGCAAACATAAAACATGTGGAGAGAATGTACCCTGATATTTGAAAAACTCCAGCTGAAGGAATGTTTAAGACTGATGCTATAGGTGTTAGGATTGGATGACTTACAAAAATCTTTTCTACTTGTCAAGCCATAACCTTACATTCATTAGGCACTGTTTGAGCACATTAATCCATTTGTATCCCAATGCAAACGACTTTGGCCATTCATTTGGTAGCCCAGGTTGGTTTAAGGAAGATTGTTCTTTTTAGGTAAAATCTTTGGTTAGAGGTTTTCAACACCTTCTTTAGCCATTAGTATTCTCATGAAACATTTCTGTGAGTGTGTGTATGGGGTGGGGTGGGGGGTGGGTGGGGGGGGATTATAGCTCTTCACTTTGTATATTGCTGATTCGCTCGCAGTGAGAGTGTTTTTATGTCTTGCCATATTGTTTTCAGCATTTTATTATTATTTAATTTTCATGGAGTTGTGCTTTCGTTATTTATATCCAAACAAACTTGATTTTTCCATACAGATGTCCGTTTAAGGATATGTAACCTGATTCTTATGTCTGACTTTGCAGGGGATTGTACTATTCAGTTTGCTTTTCTGACTTTCTATGCAGTGTGTACTGTAGTCAATAAAAAGGTTTGCTCTCTTATCACCCTTAGCAAAAATTATGGAAAAATGCATTCACCAACAACTTTTACATCATCTATCTCAACATAACATAATAGCAAACTGTCAACATGGCTTTAGGCCATTACATAGCACCACTACTGCCCTATTATCCTTTACAGATGCCATCAATAGAAACTGCAATAAAAACATCCTCTCATCTGCACTCTTTATTGACTTCTCAAAAGCTTTCGACATGGTAAACCACACCCTCTTAATTAATATTCTTGAATCCCTTTCCTTTGACTCTCAGGCTGTTAAATGGTTCAGATCCTACCTCAGCAACAGGCAACAGGCAGTTATCTGGGAAAATCAAATTTCATCCTTTCTGCCAGTCACCATCGGAGTCCCTCAGGGCTCCATTCTTGGACCACTTCTTTTCTCATTATTTATCAATGATCTCCATGTAGCAATTCCGCAAGCCACCTGCATTCAATATGCAGATGATTCCACACTAATATGCTCAGCAACCTCTCCATCAGAACTATATTCTCTTAGTCAAAATGTTTTCAACACTGTAGAAACATGGTTTACAAAATGCTGCCTCCTTCTTAATGCCAAAAAAAAAAACTTCTCTTTACCCCCACTACCAAGTCCTCCCCCATAGACTTCTCAGTCTCTTCAAATAATGGCACTATTATTCTCCCAAACTCTACCACTAAAATGTTAGGAATATCCATTGACAATAACCTCACATTTGATTACCATATAAATAACACCATTAAAACAGTCAACAGAAAAATAGGCTCCTTATATAGAATAAAACCTTTCCTAACCCCAGCAGCCAGAACCAAGATTGCTCATTCCCATCTAATCTCGACTCTTCTGTACGCTTCACCTATTTTTACCAACCTGAAGAAATCTAACCTTAGCAAACTAGCAACTTCCTATAATAACATTGCCATATTCGTTACTGGCAATCCCTTTAGAACCCACCACTGTTTTAATCTTAGGCAATTAGACTGGCTGGAATTCCAAAACCATCTGATAATCCCCCAACTCACGATTGCCCACAAGATATTTTACCAACCCAACAACACCCCTATACTCTCCAATCTCCTAATCCCCTATAAAAATCTGAATTCCCTACGTTCTTCTAACAAACTCCTCGCTAGCATAACCAAGTCTAATAATATGGCTGGTGACTCTCTGTTTACTAACGCAGCAGGAAAAAATTGGAACCTGCTACCCAATGAACTAACTCTAATCACATCCTTGCCACTCTTTAAACAAAAACTTAAACATTCACCTCCAAACGCACTGGTTATGCCCTTGTAGTAACCCTGACTAACCACCCTCTTTACCACTGTTTCTTCCTCTTCTAAACAAACTTCCAAGCATTTTAATGCTTAGTCTTGTAAGCAAGACTATTACTGTTTAAACTCTAATCAACTTACTGCTGAAATTTTCTACCTGATGTGAACAATTGCACATGATTCTTACTGTGTTACATTTGTTTGTTGCTTTCTTAAGTGTAAATATTTTTTACTGTTGCTTTTCTTAAGTGTTAATATCTTTTGTATGTAACAATTACTTGTTGTATTTTTATTAATCCTTTATTTACCATGTAACAATATTTTTTACTTTTTATATCTGTTTGTAGCTTTTCTCCCTGAGCCTCTACTGAAAATGGAAATATATCCAGCTAGACTAGCCCGGTTAACAAATGTAAAATAAAAAATAAAAATAAATAAATAAGTTTCACCTGTGAAGTGATTAAGCAACATGCAGGAGTAAGGAAGCCTTCGTTTTACACACTGACAGACATTTCATTGTATTCTCTTGCTGTAACTGGTCCGTACAGCTGCTTAGAGTTCTTTTTTTTTAAAAGTGAAAATGTCGCCTTTGGTTTATATTTATTTTGTACATATTTTTTTTGGCTATGTGCCGAGTTGTGCCACTGAGCACCCCAACTGTGTGACATCAGTACAAATTAATGTCAGATTGCAAGAGCCAGTCATCAGCAAGGCAGCACTGTGCTGCACTGTCACCATTAGGCTTAGCATCGTTCATCAGGTCTACTAATTAATTATTCATGAGGAGCCTTCTTTTTGAATATCTACTTAACATTCAGCATTTCCTACTGGCTTAGTGCAGTTTGTCTCCCAGCCATTGGATGGCCATTTTTGAATCCTGTTCCACAACTGTTTCTTGTGTTCTTTTAGGAACTGAGAGCTTACTGAGCTTATTTTTGCATCTGGGAGAATGGGAATGAAAGCGGGTACTATCATGCATTAGTTTTTTTTTTGTTTTTTTGGGGGGTTTTTTTGAGGGGGACATTCTATCAGATTTGTCTGTGTTCATATACTTTTGCAGATTTCATCTTATGCCATCTGCCTTCAGTCAGCCCTACTATTTCTTGATCAGCCCAGTTTTTAGCTATGGTGGGAGCCAGTTGCAAGAAGCTATCACCCAGGCAGGCATCAGGATTTTGTGTTTTTGACGCTGTCGGGACCCCATGATGGCTGATGTGCATGTGTGCTAATGTAAGAGCCTGTACTATAGTCTCCTTTTGTGTGCTTTCTCACCACATGTACAGTGATGCTGTTGTGTGTACATCTCTTCACAGAAAATAATGCACATCGCAAGTTTATGCATTGTTTGCAACGTACTATTTTCTGTAAGCACTGGCACAGCAGCAGGTCAGATGACCTGTGTCCCCCCTGGATGAGTGAGCTGGCGCTGGACACCCACTTCCACCCTTTCTTCCTTTCCACCTCCTCCAGCACATGGAATGCTAGTCAGTCCTGGATTATCTGTGTCACATTCAGGGCTCTGCCCCTCTGTACCATGGATCTGGCTATGGAAATGTCATGTTGCCCAAATTCTGTAGAATTAAGTATATTGGCTAGCTGTTTGCTTTAGTGTTTCAGACGAGGCCAGCAAGTGCACTTGTAGGGTGAATTTGATATCTGTTATGTTCATTTGCATACCATGTGACTATAAACACATCATTTATCCTTACCACTGCTTCTTCCTCACCCATAACAAAGGGGTATTTATCCCTAGTGGGATTTTCCAGCTTAAGCAATCAATAAGATAAAAATGTATGTACCATCGTAACACTGCATGATATAAATGCCGTATGCTCAACATAAACAGTGATGTATGCAAACTTAATCCAAAGACATGAACCTAAAAAGTGATTATCGAAAGTTGCTGTAAGTCTGTTCATGCTTTTCACCCCTCACACCTGCTGCTTACACATAATAACTCCAAGACCACTGAACCTCAAAAATAAGAGAATTCTTTGAGATACCAAAATGGTGGACTTTAAATGTACTTACAGTCATTCTCACTTTTGGGGTCAGTGTGTAAAGGATCAGATTAATTATCCTTAAAATTGCAAAAGGGTCCTGCAGTATAAATCATAACAACAGCTTTCACCTATTGGATGCTAGTGATGTTTGTGGGCTAAGTATTCTGAAACTGAAGACTAAATGTATTAAAGTGTGATGTGTTGTGGAAAGGAAGAGAGTGAAAAATATGTTTGTTTTATAATAAGCAGGGTATTTGTCTTTTGAGCTAAACTACCTTCCTGCATACCGAAACAAGGGCAATCACTACCTTACACTAACTGCCAAAGGAGGAGTTTGTATCTTCCCAGAGGATCAAAGGGCTAGAAAGACAAGGTCTGGAATTTGGGAGGGATATGTAGTTCCTATCCCTTTAATCATAGAGGTATCTTATGAGATCTGTCAATCAGATGTTATGAAAATGTATAGCTATCAGATGTGTTTTTTCCATCCTGGATTTCACCATTGTTGTTGGTTTTCTTTGATGATAGCATCTTTTGTCATGGCTGGGGTGTAAAGTGTGGAATGTTAACACAAGTAAATGTAGCCTGATCCTGTGGTGTTGGTGCCTGTGGACTAGATTCATGCCTTGTGCGCTTTAATTTCACTTGTGCACTGTTGACCACATTACTTTTACTTTCAGCCTAGCTGTGCGTTCCTAGAAAACTTGTATGGCATAATTACAAGAATGTTAGGCTACTTTCAATTGTTTTGTATTACCTGAGCCCCAAAGCAGTCATGGCTGTCAACAAGTGAGAAATAGCAATATATTAGGGAGAACACCGGTGGGAATGTCTAGAAAAGACCACATTCCTGGAAGGGGGATGCAGTGAGCAGAAGATAGATTCATTTTTCATCTGGGGAAAAAACAAGGTTTTTGGGATACATTGATTTTGCATGGGAATCCTTTAAGTGGTTTCAACTGATTTAATAACTGACATTTCACTATTTATTTTAAATTAATTAGAAGGTAAATAGTATCACAAGTAAAATCATCCCTGCTGTGGTGAAAAGAAGGTACATTCATACATTTTTTTTTAATCTGAGTGCTTTGTTGTGAGTAGATAATAAAGTTACTTCATATGGCTATATTTGTACATCTATTTCTTACCTTCCAGTTTGGTGCAGATATTTAAACTCTCTGCTGCTTGACCCAGACCCTGCGGCAGGATATTGCTCCTGGATCACCCTTGAAAAGGGACTGTGTGGATCATTAACATGATTTAAATATGTTTGTGAACCAACATGCCTAGGTGAGCAATTGTAGTACAACTGTTGTTTTGCATAGGGAAACTGCTATGATGGTAATTTCTTGGTGGAGCATTGTAATATATATACTTTTTTTTCACTCATTATACTAAACTGCAAACTTTCTGATTTTCTTGTGCTATTGAAGTAATTTTTGGATGAAAGTTTAAATTTTTTGTATTCTCATACTGTCCGACGTGTGAATGGAAATGTAATAAAATTTACTCGCAAACAAAATGGAGCATGTATAGAAGTCTTATATGTTAAAATAAGGAACACTAGTTACATATTTGGGCAATTAATTTCATTTTAATGACAGGGGAAGGAAATTCAGCTGTATTTGCTGTCAGAAGCTGATACAGTGCACCCTACACAGTTCTGAGCCTTATTGTAAGCTTTTAAGAATTTTACAGAATCACACACACAGTTTTTAACTTGCTGTGACACGCCACCTTTTTATCATTTATGACTGGAAAGTCGTCAGTATTTTTGTGCTGTGAATTGTCTGCTTTAAGTCCATATTTCCTTTACTGTTTGAAGCATGCTTTGCTGTTTTTATACGTCAGATTATAAAATCTCTCTGAAATTTTTTTATAAAAAAGAAAAATCTTGTTTATGATTCATATTGTTATAGTAAAACTTATCTCTGCAAACCATGTATTATCAGAAAATGAAAACTGCCTGCGAAATTTGCTTTTCTTTGTTATAATTTTTTACATGGGTGAAGGTTCAGCTCAAGCTAAATTATCTGTAAAGAAATTGTATTTTAATTATTAATGTCTTGGATGGTATTTGTAAATATGTATGAGTGTTAAATTTGTCTAAATGTGTTTAACACTCTTTATATATGTATTGTATATTAGATGGAGATTGCTGATATGCCTACCTTCCATTGTATGTCAGGTTGTTGGATAGCTATATGTGTGTCTGTGTGTGTGTGTCTGTATGTATATGTATATGTATATGTGTGTGTATATATATATATATATATATATATATATATATATATATATATATATATACACACACACACAAAATATATATTTGTGTGTGTATTCTATGTTTATCTATCTTATCTATATATTATTTACACATGTATGTATGTATGTACACAGTATCTTATTTGTGGGCATATGTATGTATGGTATGCCTGCAATGTTTCAGGAAAGATGACAATATATCTTACAAGAGCTAACCCTGGAAATGACTTCACTATGTATCAGTACTTTGGCTGGTATAATCTTCGGTAAGCTGTTTGCATAGGCAGGCAGGCATTAATTCCTTACTGCTGATAAGCAGGACCATTTCTTAAGCATTTCGTGCAAGGTTTCAGTCTGTCACTGCCCCTCTTTCATGCTTGCTTAAGTGTAGAAATGATTTAAGACAGAACATTGTTGGGAATTGGTTCAATGTGTAAGTGCTTGTGTCTTGAGGCCCTGTGACTACGCTATCATGAACATCTCCATTGAACTCCTTTGGAATTCTTTGCACGCTGTGCACAGAGGAAAGGAGAGAACACATGAAAAATACAAATTTTCTTGCTTCTAGAAACTTATTTAGTGAAAGTAAATGAAAAAAATTATAATGTAGTATACCAATTGTCATAGGTATGACTTGTATGCTGATCTGTATGTGTGCTGTTTTTACATTACAAAGCATGTGTGTATTTGTGTCTGTGTGTAGTTCTCTAGGGGAGAGGTGTGTCACTGGAAAAAATGAAAACATGAAAACGCCAGAGGAACAAAAGAAAAAATGTTAATCCTATTAGAAGTAAACTTATTTTTCAATAATTGTTTCAAAGCTACTGATGAGACCAGCTATGTTTAGCCCATATACTTGATTACATGATGCCTTTCTTGTTTACACGTGCATGTGTAGATTGTTTCCATGGTTAAATCAAGCTTTTATGTTTTAACTGAAGTAGTTAGTGATTGTAACTGTTGGTGCTCTCTAGCTAAGAAACTTTCAGTTGTTATAACGTTACCTCGGTGTTGTAAAACAGAGTCCAGTTTGGCATTGTGACACCTGTTCTTGTGAATAGCGCACCTTGAAAAACAAAAACAGCTGTTGTTTGTTTATGCACTTACCAGTGTTGTAGATCTTGTTTCTACCAGTTTTCTTACATTGGAATTCTTGGTTTGGAAACACGGATGGCAGGAATACAATTCACAGACCATTATTTAAACTGTGGACTCTGAGGTACAGTAAAGAGTTTGAGCGTGCTCAAATCCTTGAAGATTATAACTTAAACAAAAATTTTAAGGGAGCATTTATTCATTAACATATTTACTTATTCTGATATACATCTTCATCATATGATCCTAGTGTACACTTTTATCTGCAGTGCAGACCACTGGCAGAAAGTACACATCTTTAAGTAAACAAATAATTGATTTTGTGTACGTTTGTATTATATTAGAACAATTTTACAAAATCATTAGAACTGAACATAGTTACACAGGTGGTCATCAGTGCTCTTCTATTTAACAAGCGTACCAAACAGGCTTTTTTCATCAGTTTTTAGGTTGCCAAGCATTTTGTGGTGTGCTTGCTGAGCATATGAAGTTTTGTAGCCATGTACGTGATCTTGTTTCATCCTTGTACAGCACATAAACTATGCATTCATGAGCTTACAAAATGTTCTTGGTACTAACCTTCTTACAGTCAGTTTCAGTCTTGTTAATTATTTGTTGGGGGTCCTGTGATGGGGAACAGCTTTTGACAAATCAAAAGAAAACTCAGTTTTGGGAGCAGGGAAAAATACCCAGAAAGAAACCACCAAGTCTCCTATAACATAACTTTTGTGGTTTTGATTTGAAGAAAGAGAGAGAGAGAATACAGCATTTTCAGTGTATAGTGTCAAATATGGTTTGAGTCTTGTAATATAAACAGAATAACAAATGAAGATGAGGCGTTACACTGGTAACAAGTCTGGTGATTTTTTTCTTTAAGAAAAGAAAGCCACCACAATTTATTTATTTGAAGTTTGTTAATTGGGAGAGTCCATTGGGCTGGGAAGAGCCCTTTTTTCAATGGAGGCCCAGGGAGAAAAGCTCCACGTACAGACATACAATGTGGAAAACAATAGAAGTTAATGCAGTATTTAAAAGTGCAAAAAAATAATCAAGCAGAAGTTCATACAAAAATTAACAATGCAAAAACAAAAAATCAGCAGAAGTTAATACAAAGTATCAAACATTATAAAAGTAGTAGAGATGTAATAATAACAGTGAAATAAAATGAATTTGAGTAAACCGCGGCATTAGTAGCTTTTGCACTCCTTTTGGGATGATAAGTATTCTGATTGTATGTGGATGGTGTGCCTACAATATCCAAGGTAGAAAGAAGGTAAGTGCATGTATGAGTTAAAAGGAGGAGGAGAAAAAAGGAAGGGTAGTGTTACGTGGAGTTTAAGGAAAAAGGATGAAGGGAGAATTAATGGAGAAGGATGAAGCTAGAGGGAGTAAGTAGGTAGAAGTTGAGGGGTGAGAGCAGGAGCACTCCCAGCTAGAAGAGAGATAAGAATGGAGCAGGGTCTTGAATGTGGAGAGGTTCTGGGTAGTTCAGATATGGGGGAGGGGGGAGTGAATTCCATTTTCGGTGCAAGGGAAAATGATAGAAGTTGCCCAGGTGTACGTAGGGGTTTGTACAGTTCAAGGAGATTTTGATTACTGGATCTTAGAGATCAATCAGGAAGATGCATAGTAAAGGTGGAGGAGAGGAAGGGGCATTGAGATGGCTTGAAAATGAGTTTTTGAGCAGTGGAGAGCTAAGTGAGATAGTTGAGGAGCTCTAGCCAGTTCAAGGTGTGTAAGGCATCGCAGTGGTGAGACGAGGATTTGGAGCTGGTGGCGAACTTAGAGATTTTATTATACCATAATGCCAGTTTAGTCTTAAGGGCTGTGTAGAGAGGGTAAGTTTTGTTGAAGAGGTAAGATAGCGATGGTGACGATATAACATTCCGAGTTTCTGGTGAGTTTTCTTCATGTTGGTTTGAAGGTGAATGTCAAACTTTAATTGTTCATCGATAAGAATGCCTTAGAAGTTTTATATGAGGGACTATTTTGATAGATGTCGAGTTTTGGCTTACTATGGAGAAGGAGTTCTTGAATATTTTGGTAGTTTTGGATGGGGTAAAAATCATGAGTTTGGTTTTGGAAGCATTGAGGGCCTGGTGATTATTTAGCATCCATGTCTCAGTGCTGGTGAAGGCAGTCTGAGTTGCATGTAGGAGTTTGGGGAGAGATTTGGCAGTGCAAATAATGGTCGTGCCATCTGCATATTGGACTAATTTAACATTTGGGATGCAGAGATGAAAGTCATTAATGAAGATGTTAAAAAGAAGAGGATCCAGGAGAGAACCTTGGGGAATGCCTGTCAGAGTGTCGAGGTAGGAAGAGGTACAGTTTTTCCACATGATGGCCTGTTGTCTATTTGACAGGTAACTGGAATTCTGCTTTTTTGGAACACTCTTACAATGGTCTGATCAATATAAAACTTTGCGTACTATTCTGATAACATTGCATAATTCTACCACCTTATAATTATGGTTCATTTCTGTATTGATCACTTATAAATCTTTTTTCCTCAGGAAAATTGCTGATACAAGTTTAGCCTCTTGGCAAACATTGCTAACAAGTTATATTAAAGTCATGCCATTTTCGTTTGTAGCTTTTTAAGTAGCTTTGTGGCAGAAGTAACAGTTTCAGAAGTACCAGATACAAAATTTTGGGCCTGATTCTGAAAGTCTTGCTCTCAGTGAAAGTGACCACTTGCACTGAGAGCAGGCTGAGAGCAGCTGTTTTGGAATCTGACCCCTGCTGTAAGCCTGTTTGTAGAAGTCACTCATACTGAGCAAAAATCTTTTGGAATCAGAGTAGACTTACACCGAGAGCAGCTCTTTTAGAATCTGGCCCATATCTGATCAAAAATGGATTCTGGATGCAGGGATCATAATGGAACCAAATGGCCCTCTAACCTGCTCTGTCTACAACATGTGTCTTCTGGTGTTGTTTTCATGATGGCCACCAGGGAGGCATTTGAGGGTTGAGAATCCTGACACTTTCTAGTATGCAACACTATCATCGGAGACTAATTTGGGGCTCATCGGGAAGTTCAAAATCTCAGGATGTGGTGGCATCAGTTCTCAAATGAATCCGGGACAAACCTTATCAGAATGAAGGATAAATCCAGTAATAATCAGGGGCACTTTTTAAAAAAGTAGCATTATTAACCTAAGATGTTGACAAAATGTGAATTAATATAAATTTGCTGAAGTAAAAGAAGTGTACACCTCCAATTAGTATCAGCATTTTCTTAAGCATAATTCCCCACCTTTTTCCAAAGGCACCATTTATACAAGGGATAAAGATGGACAGAACTAAACTTGGAATCAAACATATGGATGTCCCTGAAAATTAGGGACAGTTGAGAGGTATGCCGGTAACTGTTTTGGCAAGTGTTGCTTATTTGCCATAACACACAGATTTCTGCTTGTAGTAGTACATGTATTTCCTTTTTAAACCTTCCATTTTATTTGTGCTTGATGTCTTAGCTATACTCACATTTTTCCTCCCTATTACAGTCTTACAGATAACACACTCCCTCAAGTTCTTTAAAATAAAAAGATCACATTATCTATAGATTATTTATAGGAGCATGAAACACAAGAACAGAATGTGTGGAGTGTGCTGGTGTAAAAAATAAATCCTAATCCATAGGCAGTGCATCTCAGTTCCATGTAGGCACTAGGTAGCTGCCTGTAACCCTTCATTACTGTCTAACACCCTCAATCTGCTGTACCTCCCCCCACTGTGCAGCATACCTGTATGTACTTTCTTGTAATGCATTTTAAAGGTGAAGCTTTCTCTGAGGAGAGGTACTTCCCCCTTTCATTGCTAACATTGCTGCTTCAGTCTTTTGGACATGACTACTCCTTCTCTGAACTCTTTCTTGGAGGGGCCCTCCTTAAAGCCTTCCATTGTACAGTGTCTTTTAAGTCAGACTCTTAATTTCTCTCTTTCATATCTGTAGTACTAAGCTGTTGTAGACCTTTCAGTCTGGTGACCTTGTAGTCCAGACTTTTGTTCCTGGTTCATTCCGTTATCTCTTCTCTATTGATCTGTAACTAGTCTGATCATTTGGTTCACATATGATCACAACTCTGCACAGTATTTCTCATGAGGTTTAACCAGGTCATTGCACAGTAATAGTGTTTCCCCCACATCTTCTGAGTCATTCCCTCTCACACTAAGGTTTCTTGCCTTTCCTGACAGACCACTCAACATTGCTAGTTAACAGAAATTTGTATTTAGCAGTTTAGCATGACAGTCACTTTCCAGAATCTATTGCTTTATGCAGAACTTAATTTTTGCCATTGGGTCCTTTTTCATAAAGTGTGCGATTTTATACTGTTTAACCTTAACTCTGCTATTACCATGTCCTTGTCCAGATGACCAGTCACCACAAATCACCCTAATACTTTATAACCTCTTAGCACAAGGAATCTGGACAAAGCCTAAAATAGTTGGGGGACAAATACCCCAAAATAGAGGGACAGATTTTAAATATTGCTCTTATAAACTTGTGTAAAACTGCTAGAATGACAAGATTTGTGTTAGCATGCATTATCTGAAGGATATGAAGTCTGAAACGCAAATATATGTCAGTATTTAATAACTTCAGTCCTCAGTGATTTTCCAGAAAACTACAAATTTTATGAGAAAAGGAACAAAAATGTGAGGCAAAAGTATGGACATTCTGTGAAGATCTGGACATTCAGGAGGTATGGTCTCCCTGTAGATGTCTGTCCTTGTATTCTGCCAACTTACCCAGCTTACTATCTTTGGCAAACAAAATAATCTTGTAGGAAGGACAGTGATTGAAGAGCATGCTTGAGCATTTAAAAGAGGGCAGATAGTGTGGCAGAATGAAAGGGACATGCATGATTTGGGAATTCAGCTGGTCCCAAGAGGAACGATATCTGTAGTGAAAGATACAAATAGCACAGGCCATAAAACAGACACTGTTGTTTGCCTTTGTGTGTTGGGGGCGTCTATCACCTTCTCATTACTACCCTCTGCTCTGGACATACAGTTGAATTTTATACCTGAGACCCAAGTTGTCATTTTTTTCCTTAATCTTCCAGGTCTTCAGTTACCCCTTCCCAGTGTGGAACACTAATGCAGATCTTACAAGCCCATGCACATTAGGAAATTCATCAGTCTTTCCTTTAATAAGTTTTCAGTAGCTTTGATAAATTGGATGACTGGCTGCGCTTCCCTAGGTCCTTCTGAGATGTACCCTTGTTTGAAATAACCATACACTGGTCATCTTCAAGTCATCATTAAGTAGCCAGCCCTTCTGTAGGGATGGATAAAGAACCATGTAAGCAGACATGCTTTCCTGTATATCTGACAGTCTTAGTACTTCCCAAGAGCCTAAATGCCTTGCTTCCTTCAGCTGTAATAAATGTTTTCAACTTTCTTTTTGTATAAAACTTCCTCACCTGTATACATTGCCTTTTTTATAACAAAAGTTTTGTCAGTCCTTCCTCACTGACATAGAAATGAGATGTCAGGTTTATAAGGATAACCTTGTATTGAGCAGTGGCAGTTACAGCACTATGAACTCTGTAATGTCATATGTCATGAAAGCCCTGTTTAGGGCCATCTTTGTGAATCTGGAGTTATGAATCAGCCGTAGAACTCTGGCTTGGTAGGAGCTCTTGTCAGGTTACATTTTGCCTTTTTGTAAATTAGTACCCCCAAAACTGCTTTGTGTCTGTCCCTTTCGCAGTGTATTTGGATGGTGAGTTCCATTATGTTGATATAATTCGATTGGTGTTTTAGCTGTGTGGCATATTGCATTCTTGCATGAAATAAAGCCATATAAAAATATTGAAATGTAGATAATGCCATAGACTGGTTCACGTGATTTAAAAAAAGAATGCTGTAACTCATGATGGGAATCCAGGAGTTCAAAGCCTTACTCATTACTAGATGAAGAAGGCAGAAAACTTTCCTGCACGCTGATTGTATCTTACTAAATTGAGAGATTTCCATTCTTTGCAAAAGGTCACAGTTTCACTTTAAAAGGAGATCGACCTGTAATTGTAGTTGAAAGCAGAATGTGTCAAAACTGCCCTATGAAACATTTTTATTTATTTATTTATTTATTCATTTTGCAGACTGTATGTATCCACACAATTAAAAGTTTTAGAAATTGTGAGTATACCAAGTTGTGTCGAGCTTATGTGTTTAATAAATTAATAAAGTTATGGCCAAAAAGAAGACTTGGCCTTGAAAATAATAAAGGGAAAGGTAAAATTTAAGTTTTATCATTGCAGGTAAGAAAAATATATTTTTATTGCCCATTTTATAGCTCTGATGTGAATAAGATATGGAGTAGGTATTTGAAACAAAGAAAAAAGCACCCCCCCCCACACTGCGGCCAGTCCACTCTTATGCTTGGGATTCCCTTCATATTATACAGCCCATACAAGTAGATACTACCAACGCTATCTTGCATTGTCCTTCCTTCAAGGCTTCTGTTAGTTTGTATCCTTTAAAAAAAAAGAGAGGTTATCAAAACCCTAAAACAATAATGCAAAAGTAGTCTACTGAGTCGGTCACTCAGCCGTGCCGTCTCATCTTTTGTTCTTTGAATCTTTGATATCCTTTTTTTACCCTGAACTGACCTGCACAGATCTGAAGAAAAACAACAGGGAGTCTGGGACATCGCAGAGGCCATGGGGTTCTGCAGTGTGGCCTCAGAGGAATTGGCTTGTTCTGCTGTAATGGAAAATGAATAGATATAAAGAGTTTCTCCCCTGTGAGCCAAATGCATTAAACAAAACATTTAGCAAAACAAGTGTAGAAGAGAAAGTGGCACGCGAATAGGTAACTTTGCGTTGATGTCACATTCAGAAACCTGAATATTATTTCTGAAATAGACTGCAAATATTCCAAAACAGAAAATGTATTTATTTTCTGCCTTGCTTTTGATTTATCCGGGGACTTGGGTTACAGTGTTTTGTGACATGATGGTTCCCCAGGACAGCAGGCATGAGAGGAGATTGTAACTAAAATATTTTTTTAATCTTTTTGTAACACTTTTATTCTGCAGTGAGTGTGATGTAATAGTTTCCCAGGACAACAGACATAAGCTGTGATTATAACTGAAGTATATGTATTTGTACTGTTACAGTTCACTCGGATGTTCCACCCTAGAGAAACATGTGATGACAGGTTCCAGGCCCACCAGAACCACAGTATTATTCTGTAACACTTGGGGGGGGGGGTCTCAAATCATTTTTATTGTTTTTTGTCTGGTGATTTATTTACTTTAATTGCTACAAGCAAGAGATGAGGTGTATTGGATCCAAGTTTTTAAGTTACACACACACACACACACACACACACACACACACACACACACACACACAAGCAAATGAAAGACAAGTAACATTGTACTCCTTACTTAAAAATGCACTCATCTGTGGCTTATTGAAGTAATCTTAATCAGGTATCAGAGTTTGAAGTCTTTATCCATAGCAGGAAGCAGAAAAAGAAAATCCACTTTTTCAAAGGCATTAACTGTGCATATTTTTGAGAGTGTATTTGCCATTGGGAGAGGTGATTAAGGCTGTTTTCCAAGTTGTAGCATTAAATATACCTGATCAAACAGGAACAGCCACACCCAATGCATTTTGAACCAGGATGAGCAGTAGCAATTATTTCTCCACATTTTGTTAACTGTTAAAAGGAAGAATCAGTCAACTTGACTATGACTGAATTGTTATAGTTTTCTGTGCTTTTAATGGGGGAATCCATAACAGATTTCATGACATTAATTTCTTTAAATAGGATAATTTTTTTTTCATTTCCAAAGTCAGTTGTACCCAGGCATGAAGGGTAACAGGAACTCGTCCTTTCTTCACCCCCCCCCCACCTTGTCACATCTCTTTCCCCTGTTCTCAGGGCGCGCATTCCCATTTTAGCATACTTAGCCATTGCTGATGTTGTAGCATTTGTGTGTGACTGTACACTGATTCACACTCCCTGTACTAGTCCATTCTGTGACTATATTCATTTTAACTCCAGTACGCAGAAGATCAACATGCTGCCTTTGCCTTTTTTGGACAAAATTAATATTCCTTACAGCCTTTCAACCTGATATTACAAAGTAAATTGTAACAAACCCATCCCTGTCAGTAGGCAGAAGCTCACCCTTAAAAACTGTATCCTCTGAAGGATAAGCAGTGTGTATAGGGGCTGTATGGACCTTAGTAAGAGGAAGACTGACTGGTCCATGAAGCACCAGGAAGAGACTCTGGCTGCTTAGGTTCTTCACTGTTCCCTTCCTTTCTCTTTTTTTTTGGCTGCAAAATTCAGGATTTTTTCTGTCTGCAGAAAGCCCTGTATGTAGGGAACAGTACCACCAGTGAGAGCTATGTAGCAAGAGCTGGAATATGTTTGCTGCATCATTTGTACTTGTAGCTGTTTACCAAAGGCATCAAGGCATCTTTCCAGTATGCGTCGTTTCATGGACCCCTGTTGTTTGAGCTGGAAACAGAAAATGTAAAGGAAGAGGGACAGTCCCTATTGCTGTGTGTGTTTCAGTTCACCCAGCAGTTCGCCTTTTCTAGATCACACTTTAGCCTGCAGAAATTGTGGTTTTGAGCTAGCAACAGCAGCCTCTTGCAGCAACTAAAGGTTCAGCAGGCATTTTCTGGTCAGAGGGGGTCAATGGAATCCTCTCTGGGTTCCTGATTACTGTGAGGGGCAGAGATGCTGATTTACAGAAGCCTCCTGAGCAATCCCATATCCCAGTCCACCACTTTATTTCAGGGAAATGACTATTGGGAGTGCCTTCCTCCGTATTGTTGCCTGAGAGTGTGTCAGACAAGACTGGTGTGTAAGTTACTAAGTTTACCTGTTGTACCCTACATACATTACAGGTATTCCTTTTTCCCAGAAGGTGGCCACCTGCTGAGACCTCCCTACCAAAAATGGTAATCCAGCTTGTCCTTGAATGCCATCTTGGAATTGGCTTTTATTCCAACTCCCTTTTAGTACCCCAGAAATGACCAACTTATGATGAGTTCCAGTTCCAAAGCCTCTCTGTCTCAATCTGTCCATATAAAGTAAACCCCGAGAATGAGAATCCCCAGGTAGGTGACATTGTCTTCTCTTTTAAAGGAATCCAGCCTGTGTACACATTTTTTTTTTCATTTTGTGCAGCACAGCAGCTTCTAACATCTCCTACAGTGATAAGAAGGAATACTTTGCAATTCCTTCTTTTCCGAGGTAAAGCCAATCCAAAGTTAGTAAATCAAGGTATTTGGTCATATAGAAGGGTCTGTGCTTAATAAAAGGTTGTTTTCTACAGTTCTTCACTTAATAACTTATGTTAATGATCTTAGTACCAAATCTGTGACAGTTTGTGCAGATGTTTGCCATGGTTTAATCTAAAAATGCAACTTTGTTAAATGGCAGTTGACAAACTGATTTCCGGTGCTTTTATGAAGTTTCATTGTGCGTGGCATTCATCATTTTTTCATCTTTACTCACGCTTATTATCTGGATCTTATATTCTGAAACCTGGACTGTTGGAGACTAGTTCCTCCCACATTCATTGGGAATAAGGTCATGCCTGAAGATTACCTCCAGAAGCATGTGCAGATACCTACTTAGAGTTAGAAGCTAATAAGGTCATGCCTGAAGATGACCTCCAGGAGCATGTGCAGATACCACTACGGTCTGTCAGGGAAGCAAACTAGATTCTGTGATGAACAGGTCAAAGTAATGCAAGGTGTTTCCACTGCTATTGAGGAAATATGATCAAACCCATTGTGACGATTGGGGAGAGATGGGTGAAGGCTACCAGCCTAGTCAAATAGAATTTGATATATAATTCTGACATTTGTAAATAAATGTAAAATACAGACATGTTTCTTGAGGGTAAAAGAATACTGTGAAATGTGGAACTGATAAATATGTGACAACATTGCACTCTACCAGCCCAGTGAAGCATATTGTGACCCTTTCATGTTAGAATTCGACTCCAGTGCATCTGGATGAAGGTTTCATGCCCATTGTTTTAAGGTTAAAGTTTATGACCAGAATTTAGATGTGGAATGTGCTTTATTGCTCTGGTTTCTGTTAGAGTATACATGTGAAATTACTTGTATTGTTGTAAGTTACTGAGCAGGTGTTAGATTGCTAAATAATGCAGTTTGTGGCCTGAGAACTCCAGACTAAGTGTCAAAAATGCTGTAATTTGGGAGGGCCTTAGAGACATGTTTGTTAGTAATGTTTAAATACTATTTCTCACAAGAGACTGGGAGCATTTTGATCTTAGATATCCAAATTACCAGCACTCTGCCTTATGCTCACATGTAAGTTTTAGCACTGTGATTTCTTGTAGGAATAGTTAAAGCTAGTAAAGATTAATTAGGTATTTATCTTTGAAATCAGACCTGTCCTACTGTATTATTTTAAGTTTCTGTGTGATCTCTGAACTCTTAGATATCTCTGTGGTGTAGTAGTTTTGTCTTGTGTTTTAATTATTTATTATTAAATATTTTAAAACCTTCTACCTGGGGCTGGTTTATGTAGAGATAAATTATGCTTTATAGTAAATTGTATATTTATAGAGTTTACTGTCTAAGCCCTTCCAATAAGCCTAGAATGAATAGTCACATTACCATTGGATAATAATATTGCACAGTAATAATTGGACACCCTTTTAAGGGCCATTTAGTAGATGATATTATTAGCTGGGTGGTGGCATGGATTACTACCGTATGGTCTGGGAAAAGGGGCACAGCTGGAGAATCTGTGTCAGCCTTTCCCAGGAATGTCTGTGAAGTTGTATAAATTCTTATCTCAAAGTGTGTGTGTGTGTTGTGACAGCAACTTGGGCAGGGACACGAAGCACTAGTTGGACAGAGAGGGTACTAGAGGCTTTAGCTTGCCCAGCTAGGCTGAGACCTGGACCGTATAGCTGTGCCAGTAGGGAGTGTTATTGGGGACCTGGTGAGCAAGGGAGCAACCAGCCCCAGACTGACTGATCTCTGTGTGCACTTAAGGGAAATTGTACTTTACTGTGTGTATTAGTTATCCTTTCCTCTCTTCTATGAGATGACCTCCCTGGTGTTAGTGGTGAGGATTGAGGCTCCTTGATTGCTTGGCCAGGGCACGGTCGTCACACCCATGAACAGAAGTGTTGAGTCTATGATAATGTATATAATGTAAGAAGAGTGTTGTGATTGCACAAGTAGTGTTTATTTTATTCATCTTAATGTAAGTTATAGTTATTGTTTGCATAGTGTAAATGTAAAAATTCTTTATAAACGCACTGAAGGACTGACTGATAAGCCAATATTTCTCAAATGATTTTTACTTAACTGCTTAGTAAATTACATCTCAGGTAGTCTTTTGGGGTGAGAATTTATACACATAATCCACAATTGTAAGGCAGTTCTATAAAATCATACTAGTAGAGTGGATTTTTGAATTAAACCATTGTTTGAAAGTCCTTTCCATTGAAAGAAGACCACACTGATTTTTTTTCTAGAGGAAGCACCCCCCCTACACACACACACACACACACACACACACACACACACACACACACACACACACACACACACACACACACACATGCTCTCTAACTTACTTGGAGGACTGTGTTCTCTGCACTCTCCAGTAAATGATTGTGGGTCGCTGTACCTTTCTGCATGAGGAAAGAATTAACCCTTGCAGTGACCCTTTTCAGAAAATTGTGTTTTAGACCAGTTGGCTGTAGATTGTGGTTCAGACATTTATATTTGCACTGTTCAGCTACTTATGTAGTCTGCAAGTATACATTTAATTTAAAGTGATTTGGTCATTTTCGTAGGTGCATCACAGCATCTAGTGAGTGAAGTGCACCTAAATTGTTGTTGCAATTTATTATTTATTGGGCCTGTTTTTAATTAAAAGCTTTGTAAACTTTTTGTTAAGCCATGACCCAAATACTTTTGTCCATCATGTCATCACTGTAAAGCAGAGAATGCTCTGTGTCGTCAGAGTGTATTGGTGCACCTCCACTTATGAGTGGCAGTGCACCCATTATAGTCTATGGACGAACTTACATTTTCACTACCATGGTGTCAGTGAGGTTACAATTTACTTTTAAGTTCAGTGGCATGATCATAGGAAAAGTTATCATGTAAAAAGCAATGATATGAAAAGCTTTTCCACCTGCAAAAGGAGCTGTTAGCCACCTTTAAAATGCTGCAGAAATGTTGTTGTATAGTGCAAAGGTAAGGCAATTATGAAGCCAAATCACTTTAATGTCTCTGTTTCTGTGTAATATTGCTAAGATTTTGTAATGTCACTGATATGTTTCAGTTTTAGCAGTTCATAAACGTGGTTCCAGGGGAATGCCTGAAACATAAGCTAGTCTTTAAAAGCTAATTTTAAAATAATTTTAGCATATGCCTTAGTGTTTGGTAAGTGAAGGTTGTTACCTAGGCACTGCATACCACATTTATTTGACTGGTGGTTACAATCTTCCTGACCCAGTAGAGCTTGGACAACATATTCTTCTGCCTGAAAAACACACTAATCTGCCATGTGGTCTTTCTGTTCAGTGTTCTAAAACTGTAGTCATTTTTAGAAGTGTCTTTGTTGCAGTATGGTTGCAGTAAAACAGTAGACTCCAAATTGATTCTGGAAACTTTTAAACAAACTCATACCCAGTTTCAAGATGTTTTGTTTTCTCAGTACATTCCATTATTATGAAATTACAGGATGTGAAATAACTCCATTGAGCTGAGAGAGCAACAGATATGAATGTGCCTCACCTTCCCTTGACATTATTATGTATTAGGCCCACTAGGGAATGAAAAGTGTGTTCTGCAGGTATCTATAGAGATTTTGAGTTTTATTAACTTTTCCGTCTCATTCTAACGATTTTATGATGTGAACTTATTGGATTCACTGAAGGATATGTTTGTAATTTAACTTTTAAATTAGACTGTACAGACTGCTTGAAAAAGTATGATTCTATAGATATCACTTTACCGTGCCTTGAATCATGTGCCTGAAACAAAAAGAAGTGTGTCTGTAATTATTAGCATTTCACAGTATATCACAAAATCAGAAAAAAAATTTGTTTGAAACTGAAAAATGTTTAGTTGTACCAAAATAATATGATACAGAGGAAATAAATTAGACATGTTGTTTTGCATAGGCAATATTCCTGTATCGAAAGAGCAAGTAGAAGGTATGGAGGTGCAATTCCTAATGCAGTGTGGTAAAGGTTCCTTTAGAGGCAGATCTGGGAAGGTGAGCATGGACAGGTACCTAAGAGGGAGTTCCCATATCTTTCTGACAAGTTGAGAAGTACCAACAAAATAATATGTTGATCGTAGACATGGCCATTTTAGGCCAGACTGGAGTACACCACAGATCACCAGCTACTTTCTTTGGCACTGTAAAACTGTGTGTGTGTGTATGGCTTAGCAAGTAAGGGATTAATTATACGATGCTGTGAAAAGTGGACAACACTGGCTATAGTCACTACAGACAGTGGAAATGAACAAACAAATCATGAAAAAGACTGAGCCATTTTGATGCATATTGATTAAGGAGTGATTTTAGAGCACATGTAGTGCAAAGTTTAGCAGAGACACCAAGGACTTCAAATCATTAAACCTATGAACTAAAAGCTTGAAGTAGACACTAGTCAGATTTAAAATACTGATTGATGGGAAATCATGAAAGCATATTTCTATTATAGATATGCTTATAAATAAAATGAAGTAATATATATTGATATGGTGGGAAAAATGATTGTTAAAGGGGACACACCCTCTTCATGCACCGCCAATATCCCATTGCTTAAATATTCCAAATCTGAGATTTTAAAACCTTGAGTAAAAGGGAACAGATGGCTTAAATAATGAAGTATTTCTTTTTTCATATATTATGTTTATTTACTTATGTGGTTGAATCCAAGCCTCTTATAAAACTGCAGTTACTTGACAATTAAACATAGGAGTACTCAGTAAAATGTATCACAAGACAAGAGCAAACATGACTGCTTGTTAAAATTAAGTAATACATGAAATAATTAAATTAAGAATAAAATCTGTTCTGTAAAGAACAGATTCCTTTAAGTAAGCTTTACTTGCAAAAATCCCACATGGAGTTAAAACAAGTCTTCCTGAAATGGTAATACTTTAGTGATATCCTGAAGAAGGCCTCATTCCACAAACCCAAAGGCGGAGAGACAGTGAATTCCACAAAAAAGACACATAATAACAAGAAAGAGTCTTTCCAGAAGATTCACTTCAGCTGCATGGAATCACCAGCAGCACATTCATCGGCTGAATGAAGATGGTCAGTCGGTGTATAGGGAAACAGCAGTTTGTAAGTGGGATCCTGGTTCTGTGGGCTGTATGTACTAGGATAAGAATTTTAAGTGCTGCTGTGGACTGTGATAGATAGCCATCACTGTCCCTGCATGTCAAAAGTGATATGATAATCGAATAAAGTGCCAGTCAGTTCTCTAGTCAAAGAATTTTGTACCTTCTGTACTTGGGCCAGGTTGATTGCTGAGTGCTCAAGGTACTGAACATTGCATTATCAATGTAGGATGAAACCAGAATTATATGCACTGTAAACATCAGAATTCCAACATTGAACCATATGGAATCCCAGAATGAACTTGTATTACATGAAGAATTAACTCCATACAGTATCCTATAAGAGCACCCTACCAAATAAGAGGCAAAGTAAGTATGGAGTGTGTTCACAAAATTCAGTATAGCTATTCAAGAAGGGTACATGACTGCATGCCCTAGAGTGTCTAATGCAATTGAATGATCCTAGAGAACCAAAAAAAAAATTTGGAAAATTCCAAGAGAACTAAAACAGTAGAAAATAAGTATCCATATAGAAACCCACAATTTGGGAAATCAATAAAAGGACAACCTCCAGGCAAGCTGTGACAATGTTTATATTAACATGGTTCTTCTGCAGGAGATCAGCCAGACAGCTGAAACCACATTGATGCTCTCTTTAAAGTGAACATAGCTCAAATCTGAGCTTAATTACTACAGAACTTGAAGGTCTCACTCTATAGAAACAAGGAAGAGAAGTGCAAGCTCGTTTTTGTGAATTTTAGCTTTGAAAATGGTGCAAGCTTCTCACATTTAGAAGAAAAAAGCCTTGTGGATGGACATTTAGGCTAACTAAGCAGCACAGATTGTCAACCCAATAAAGTTTGATGGAGTGAGTAGTAAGCCGTGGTGGTGCAGCGGTTAGCATTGTCGCCTCACAGCAAGAGATTCTCCCATTCGATTCTCGGCTGGAGTGCCTTTTGTGTGGAGTCTGCATGTCCTCCCCGTGGTCGACTGATGTTAAAGACATGCAGGTAGGTGTGAGCATGAATGGGCGTGCCTTCTTTGAAGGTTGGGTGTTAGGCTGGCAACTCGGCACCGTAAAAATCTACTGCCAGTCATGAGCGGACCAGAGTTCCGCTGTGGTGACCCCTAACTGGGAAAAGCTGAAAGTCTAGTCAGCGCAACATAAGAATCACTGGACAGGAGCGCTGCTCTTTTTTACACTTGTGATTTCTGCTTGCTTCGACAGATAATAGACATCCAATCGTAGTTTGTCTTGCAAAAGTTTAAGTTTAAGCTCCATCTGTGTAAGTTCCAATAAGCTCTTGCATTGGACCAGTTCACTATCAAACATCCTCATTAGAAATAATGTAAGGTGAAAACAAGTTGGACTATGCAAAGGTTAAGGAACTGTCTTTATTTCCCCCAGGCACAATCAAATGTATTTTTGGTGCAATCAAATATATTGAGACTATCAAGTTAAGAGTATGACCCCTGCTTAGCAGAGGTCATTTTCTCAGTAAAGCCAAATTGCTCCATAAACCGGAGAAATACTATGGTGAGCCCTGATGAATCACAACTGACCCAGTAACTGATTGTTTTCTGACAACAAACCATCTTGGCTGACTAGGCAGTCTGTCAGCAAGAAAGTTGTTGAACCTGTGCAGCAAAGTTTGCAGGTAACCAGGCAGGTGGTAAATGAGTAGATACCTGCAGCTTGCTCCTACCACAAAGGCATGATTTTGTCACCCCACTATTAGTCTGTTTCAGCTGCAAGATCTAAAATGCAGCACTATTCCTCCATTGTTGATACTCTGTCTGTGACTTGAAAAAAAACAAAAAGCCAAATGATATGGCTGCAGCCAAATGAGGACCAAAGTAGTCCTCTCCAGTCATATTCTGGTCATCAGCACCAGGCCAACATTCTTTATTAAGTTGTGGATGATACCAGACTTGGTATAGTTTGTTCTAACATTACACTGCAGAGTATGAGGCAGGGTCCTTGGATTCCAGGTCCCATTGTTTGGCTGTTGATACAATGACTCTGTAAGAATGTCTCCATGAGAGTGTCTCTGTGTTTAAGGGTGTGAGAGTAGGATGGGACATGCTTCTTTTATACCACTGACTTTGTGATGCCTGAGTGAGAGTTAGCTGAGCAGAAGCCATTAAGGCTAAGGTAGAAATCTGGAAGATAGGCTGGCCATCTGGCTATGGCAGGCAGGAGTACAGTCAATATATGTGAACTTTTAAAAATGATGGTTAGCTCCTGAAACAACTGTACTATATGTAATTTTGTGTGTGTGTGTGTGTGTGTGTGTGTGTGTGTGTGTGTGTGTGTGTGTGTGTGTGCGCACGTGTAGTCAAAGTAACCAATTCAGGCAGCATGTTTTGCAAGTAAACTAGAGTACCAAGAGAAAAACCCATGGGGATCCAGAATGAATCATGGAGGCAACATGATGTAAGGTGGAGGAAGGCAACATACGGAGCAATACTGTGCAACATATGTGTACATACTAAATGATGTGTAAAGTGTTGCAGTCCTTTCAAGCAGATGTATCAAGGTCAAACCATTGCAACAGCATGGGGCAGCCATAGTTTTAGAACGGTTTGTTTTTAGGAGTATATATCTACATGTAGTATGTTCTTATTTATATGTATGTTCATATTATTGTTTTTAGGTGTGTATACCTTTAACTTAACTAGCTTAATGATTGGTTCTGTGTGTTTTTAAGACTAACACAATTTTGGCGAGTGAAATCCAGCAATTGGTTCTTTTTTTGTACAACAGTAGTAGTACTCTTGCGGTATTACAAGCTGACATCGTTTTGACAATAGCTACTCATTATTCATTTATGAGATCGGTACCTCATGATCCTAACCTACTATACATACAACTGTGTTTCCCTGGTTTTGCTAGAAAGTATTCTTGCTCAGAAAAGAAAAAAATACCTGTCATGACTGTGAAATACTAACACAGTCTTAATTCTCTGCTGGGGTCATATTGAACAAAGAGGTAGGGGCTTAGCTAGTGTGTGGTGAAGGGGACAGCAGCCCCAGGCATGAGTGTTAGGGGTCTCAGTCTAGTGCAGTAGTGGAATTCATTTCTGTAGTGATGTTTCTGAATACCAGTACAGAAATTAATTTATATAGTGCTTTTGTGGGTCAGGACTGAAACACTTCAGCTTCATTTTTTTTTTGTAACCAATCACATCCCAGTTAAAATAAAGTTGTTTATTGTTTATCACCCGTAAGACCTGGCCTGCCTCTTGCCTCACTAGAATCATTTACCCTTCAGTAGGGTCCTGGCAGGATCTACAAGTACAACTAACAAGCATGGTCCCCATGTGAATGATTTTTTTCCCTCATCTTAGAGTTGAGGGGTGCCAGATTGGAGAAGGCGCTGGGTGCTGCATGAGCTAGGCATGACTATGCAAAGTGGTTACTTGTGGCAGAGCTCTGCGGCACCTGGAATGGGAAGCAGCATCTGGTTCATACAATTCTGCTGTAGCTGGATTGGAAAGCTATAGATAATTACACTGGGAAGAGCAGGTTGGCTTCTTGACTCAGGTAGGTGCATTAATAACTGCACATTTTACAGGTACAGAATCTGCTGTCCTGAGGTTCTATCCTTTGGGTGAGACATTAAAACAAGGTCCCACCTGCCTGAGTTGGTGGTGGCTTAGGTGGATGCAAAAAAAACAAAACAAAACAAAAAAAACAAGGTATTATTGAAATAGGAGTAGGGGCGTTCCGCTGTGTCCTGGACAAATTTCTCCTAGTCGATATGAATGCTACCTGTGGTCTTCCCTGAAAATAGAATACAAACATAAGGGTAGTAACTTGATTGACAAAACATATAATACATTAACAAACCATCATTCTGTATTCACAGCCACTGCAGCTTTTAAATCCTCTAATGGTATCAGAGTATGTATTTGGCATCACTCTATTCTTTTATTTGTAAAAGGTTATAAAATAACATAGCAGTGAGGCTTAGATGGTATGGCTGTGTTTCTTTTGGCTCTTGTGAATTGTGAGAATGGCCATGCACTTTCGGCCTGGATTCTTATCTGGCCTCAGACTGTGCCCCAGTACTAGTTCTCCTTGCACACAGCTTCCCTGTCTGACAACAGCTTGTAATTTGTCCCACATGGCATTCTTCCCAGGGGGGCTGTTGGCTACTTCCTCCCTGATATCATCTGATCCAAAGTAAATAGTTAATAAAGAATAGAGCTGATTCATGCAGTTCTGGCAGGGGCTTCAGCTTTCAGGTATTGAAGGCAGGAAGGAGAGAAGCGGGCGGCATGCAGGAGGTGATTATGAACTAGCTGAAAACTGAAGTGCTATTTGAGTACAAGGAGTCGAAGGATGCCTTCTAGCAAAAGAGATGGAGTCGCAGAGTCAGAAGGCTACAGCTTCAGCCATGGAGTAACGTGCTGAGCAGTCTTTCCTGCTAGAAGTCAAGCACTTTGTTTTCTAAAGGATTGTGAAATTAGTGTCAAGTACGTTTCCTGAAAGTGATGGACAGTGAACTGAAGGTTCTAGCACTGGAAGTCCATATGAAAGACATTGGTATAACTATAGATAGAATGTTTTCCTTGCTGTATTAAAGTAATATACATCATAGAAAAGCTCAGACCACAAAGTGGAGTTTGCCGCAAATATTCTGTTAAATATATGGCTAAAATAAGACATATTTTTTTCTGTAAAAAGTAATCCCTTTTTAACTTTAATGTTAATTTTGCCAGAAAGTAAGTGATTCCCAATACTCCTTAAATCATTATGTCAAACAGATCTTTTTGCATGTTCTGTAGTAGTTTTTCTGGAAATGTTTTAAATCAGAATTTAGTAAAGTTATAGCTAGATATGCCATAGTGTTCCTGAAAGGCAGACAGATGTTTTTTGCTTTGTGACAAAGTAAAGTTTAGAGTTAATGCCTCCTTTAATCTGCATCGTACAGGTTATCAGACCAGTACTGACCATTTTTTATATGTTTTAGTCATTTATTAATTGTGTAAGAGAATTGTCCTATTTCAGACACAAACCACTGCTTGCCTGGTGGAGACACTCCCATTCTCTCTATAGTATTCCTTTGGTAATTAATGTTTTGCTGCTGTCCTGGGTGGTTTGCTGCTGTCCTGGGTGGTTTGCTGCTGTCCTGGGTGGTTAGCTAACTTTTTACTACTTTTTTGGAGGAAGAAGTGCCCTATTATTGTCAATTATGTGTTTATGAAATCAGAAATTTAAGGAAAGTTGGATCTGTTGCACAAGGGCATTTTATTGCTCAGGTGTGTTTCATTCTTATAAATGACATATTTGAGTAAGCAGAAGGAAAAGTTGCTGTAACCTTACTTTGCTTTCTTCAAGGAGAACACAATAGTCTTTACAGCATCTGTTTTTGTCTTGCCACTCATCACAGACATTTAGAGTTACAAAATTATGAGAAAATGATTGCAGAAGCAGCCCCCCAAAAATACAGTGAAGTTAATGTTGAACCTTGCTATTTTCCTTAATAAAGTTGGCTTATTTTTGCAGAAAGTAGGCCCTGTACACCCCCAATATTGGTGGCTACACCCCTACCCCTACTACATATAAATAATAACTCTGAAATTGTTTTACATTAGAAAAGTGGGAGCACTCAGAGATGCAACCATCTTGGACTTCATAATTGTCCAGTCCTGTTTTGCACATTCATTCTTGTTCCAGTTTATGGAGTTACAAGTCTCGTAATTTAAAACAGTTTCCACAAAACCACTGTGGCATGTTTGCAAAAGAAAGTGATCTGGCTGTTTTCATTACCACGTTTGTGGAATAGAGGGAAGGTTATTATAATCTGAAACTGTTCTCTGTTGGTTGGTGTTTTCAGGAAAGATGTATAGTTGGTGAATCGCACTTCTTGAGATTTAGAAATAAGCTTACCCTTGTTACATCAGCGTTATTTACATTCAGTGCTGCATAGTACATGTAAACCATCACACCATAACCTTTCTGATTACTCACTGACTGTGACATTAAAGATTAACTTGAGTGTTCATAAACATGGACCACTTTGGCATACAGCCATTGAGCTCACCTTTTGTATGTGGTCCAGACAAAAATGCAATTTCCTAATGTCTGATCACATAAACAGCCCTTTCCCATGATTGCTGATGTTTAGGATTGGGCAAAATGTACCCAGCACCACTCAGCATGCTGACAAAGGTCCAAAGCTCTGTCATTGCGGTCTTTATTTTCACCCTTAAAATACAACTGACTGTCGGTATATTTCTACACTTTCATACCTCCCCATGCTGACAGTGCACTAAAGAGACACTGTCAGATTTCACTCCTAACCGTCAAACTGTAGCGGTCCTTTTTACATGGAAACATAGACTTTGACAATAAACCCATAAAGCCTGTTGCATAAGCTAATGATTGTAACTAGCAAAAAAGTTTTTTTTTTCCCATCCACAAAGTATGTTACCCTAAGGGTGCTACATTTATTCTTGAATTCCTTTAATATTTTTCATCTTGACAGTCTGCTATAATAAAGTTAATATTTCTTTAAAAGAAAATAACTTATTTTTATAGTAATCACCCCTTCGCCCATTTTTCAACCATTTTTTCTTCACATTGTTTTTTCCTTCTGTTTTTGAAATATGTTTTCACATGAACTTTTTAAATTATTTTTAAATCTTTATTTAATATTATCCTTTGATTTCAGGGAAAGCTTGACTGTGCAAAGCCCCATTTCAATGAAGTCACAGGAAAAAAAAAGCTCCACATTACATATTTTTTACTAGAAATCAGCATGAGCTAACAATAAAATGTACTACATAACTGTCAACTATGTATAGTTTTAACAGTTGAATCACCTTATAAAAGTATGCTATGCAGTATTTACAGCATGGTAAAGACATGCCTATCTAAAGAACAGTCATCAGTACTTCACAGTTTATGGGTAAAGTCACCCTGAAATTTTAGTACGCAGCAGATGAGAAATGTATACATTTTATCCAACAAGTTATTCACCTGAGACTTGAAAATCGGTATCATGATATTTCATTCACTTCTCTCTTTATAAGTAAACATATCTAGTTCTTTAATTCTACTTTTGAATTTTGTTCCTGCCTATCTTGACACACTAATTGTAATCTTTAGGTGCCTAAACCTAACTACCATATGTAGTTATTAATATAATTAGATAAACAGCAGCAAAATTAAAAGAATTTAGAGTCAGCACAACAAATTAATTATTCAATTTTTTTGAAAATGTAAGACTTTTGTATGTGAATTTAAGTAAACTAAAAAAATTGTACTGAGGCCTTGAGAACAAGGCCTTGGTACTGCCAGAATCAAGCAAAGCGTTGATAGTATTCATTTCAAAGCTGTGGTCCCATGGAAACAACTAGTCAGTAGCCCTTCACTAGATGATTGGAGCAGACCTCTCAACCAATCAGGTAATATTTGAACAGAATCCGGGAAAAGTCAAGAAAAAGTCAGGGACAATCAGGGACATCTTTAAAATATTAGTGCCATTAAGTTGAAACATAAAGAGAATCAGAGCATATGAATTAATACACCTTTTCTGAAGTAAAAGAAGTGTCTAACTCTTAATTATTGTCATTATTCATTGTGTAATTCACCACCTTTCTGCCCAAAGTCAGCAGTCTTAGGAGGGATTCAGAGGGACAGAGCTAAAATTTGGGTCAAAATCAGGGATGTCCCT
This sequence comes from Protopterus annectens, assembly GCF_019279795.1. Classification (NCBI taxonomy): domain Eukaryota; kingdom Metazoa; phylum Chordata; order Ceratodontiformes; family Protopteridae; genus Protopterus; species Protopterus annectens. The sequence goes on from NC_056730.1 coordinate 984,230,368, forward strand.
GAAAATTAGGGACAGTTGAGAGGTATGGATTGGAGCGATGTTGTTAGGGGAAAATGGTATCAGAACTCATTGATGTAGGCAGAACCCAGATTATATTGGACCTGGAAAGCTAATAGTAAGACTTTAAAAACTTTCTAGGTGCTGTTAGCAGCCAGTCTATATTTTATACAAGAGGCAACCATCAATAGATTGACCCTGGAAGTCTGCACTTGGATGTAGACTGCATTAGAGTTGTCGGGTGTGGAAGATACCAGGGTAGGTTATTCTTGTAGATGAGTCAGATACTGGAATAAAGAGTTTCATGTAGGCTGCATTACTAAGATTATAATAGGATGATCTGACAACAGTAACTGACATCTAGACCTTAAAGTGTATTGTTGAATTTCGAACAAGTTTCATTAACTTTTACAGTTGGTCAAAACTTCTTTCACACATATAATACCAAATTAGACAGGTGTATTTTTTCTTGATAGGGATAACCCCTCCGATTTTTTTCTTGTAACTGAAAACTCATGCTTTGACATCATGAAGGACAGCGCCCACAGTACCTTGCTCCGTAAATTCATGTAAAACCTGTATATATTTCCCATCCTAAATATAGAAGTAGGAAGCTTACTTCTCTGAAAGACAAATTGTTGACTAGGGCTTGCAGGTAGAATACTTTACATTGGAAACTGGCATATGTAGTAATGTAGCAGTGAGATCATAATGTGAGCAAGAAGCACTATTCTAAAGAAATAAGTTACTTTTGGATTAAGAAGTAAGATTGTTTTTCCTTACCCTGTTGTCCTTAGTATATTAAATAAGTGTACTATAGCTACCATAATATAAATTTGTTAGCGTGAGTAGACAGTAATATTAAAACTGAAAAAAAAACACCCTATAATCTACATTTATTTTCAAAATTACATGCAATTTGAACTTCAGGAATATAGCTTAAAATGAAATTAGTTGTAAACAAAGATGAACAAAAAGATTGGCAGTACAGTTTTGCCAGCTGATGTCAGGGAGCAAACTGGGATCTTGGAAAAAGTCATTTAAATGCATACAAGCTGTCTCCTATGTTAAAAAAATCCTCTGCCTGAAAAATATTGTGTGGAAGTCTACATCAAATTATATGGACCTTCCTAACTTTGGCCTGGAGTTTATGTTCTGCTCAGTTACTGTACTTGAATAACTTGTTACTTTTTGTTTTAGATAATCAGTAAAGTGTCTAGTTTGGTACTCTGAGATTATTCAAAGTAAATTAGCGTATGTTTTCTTCCTATATTTAAGTTACCTGGTGGGCAATGTGTTGTTTTGCTTTTGCTTTTGATGCACCGTGAAAAAAAATAAAAGCAAATTTGATAAGTTAAATGGGCTAATGTGTTAGATTTAACAACATTTAATCCCACCCACTCCCTTCAGAGGAGTTCTCTCCAGCCTGAATAAAGTATGGTTGTGTTAGGAACTTACCATAACTGTAGATGTCTGGGTATACTCACTGTTACAGTAATGCATCTTGGGATCTTCCACTGGCCAGACTTCTACAGCTTTTTACTGCCCCCCCCCCCCCCCCAGCCAAGTGGATGGCATCGGGAAGGTAGTGGTATAAAAGAGACAACATCATACACTGTTGTCAATTCTTTTTTTGCCTTTTGATGCTCAATTCTGGTACTCTTGTGCCAGTGCATCGGCTGCTGTGGTGCTACTGATCCTGAAAGGAAACAGCCCAACCAGAAGTCCTCTAAGATTGCCTCTCCCAATTTATAAATCAACCCTGAAGGGAGGAAAGCACCTGGCCAAGGAGGCAAAGAGGGAAGGAAGGATGGAAGATGACTTGGGTACATTTATCCACCTGAGGATGCCCACATGTATTAAGGAAAGAGGGGGTGGATGGAGGAAATTGCTACTGCAGCAGTGGATGTACTAGAATACCTAAGTTATAGTACATTCTTAATACAACTATACTGTGTTCACCCTAGAATACCCAAGTTATAGTACATTCTTAATACAACTATACTGTGTTCACCATACAATTTACTGTTGCAGAAATAACTCTTGGGAAGACCCTCAGAACTTGCAGACCAGTGAGTGGTTGACCAGTGGATATGGTTATAGAAGTCCCTGCATAATTTCTGTGGCAAACCCTGCCCTGACCCTAAATACAACACGTGAATTGTAATGTTTTGAAAAAGATGTGAACAGATGACCAAGTATTTTCTTTCCTGATAGCTTGTCTATTGACCCCTCTAAGGAAGGCAGTGGTTATTGCACTGGCTCTACTGAAATGGGCATAACATGCCCAGGGGCAGCCCTGTTGTGAAAAGAATAGCAGAAGTATATGCAGTAGGCCAGCCATTTAGATATGGTATGCTTGCAAGCGGGGCTCCCATTCCTGCCCATAGCAAATTAAATGAACATCTGACCAGATTTTCTAATTTGCTTTTTGTTTTTTGTTCCATTTGTAAAACTGCCAATTATCTCCGCATGTCCAAGAAATGTAGGCTTCTTTCCCTTTGTTCTGGAGTGATAAAAAGAATACAGAGAGATAGATAATATCATTCTGTGATAATTATTTTACCAATGTGGGCAAGAAAGTTGGGTGTGTGCAAAGAGCGACCCAAACCTTGTGGAAGGATTCTTTGCACATGAGAGTAAGCAATTCAGATATTCTTCTAGGGAAGGCAACTGCTATTACAAAGACTTTTACAGGAGAGAAATCAGAAGGGTGTGAATGCAGCTAGCTCAAAGGGTGTGTGAGAGGTGGGTGAGGAAAGCTTTTTTATAAGCTGTAATAGAGATTGCATGAAACTCCCCTGCACCATCTTACTCGTGTGCTGTAATCTTAAACCTAGCTGCCCCTGTCCCAACCTCAGCACCTTACCTAATGAAAAACCCTTTCTACATCATTACCACTTTTTCAGACAATGTTTTATTTTAATTTACTTTGTTGGTTGAGTGATTGCAAAACAAGACTGCCTGTTTTGAAATCAGTTGTATGTGAGATTTGGTTGGTTTATGTGCGTTTCAATGAGGTTAGGTTCTGAGAAGTTGTTTTTCAAGCAAGGTAGGTTTTGGTCAGAATTTTCTTTTTCCTTTTTTTTTTAAGCTGCTCAGGAAGTTGTGCATCAGAGTTATTTTATGCACGCCCATTAAACATATGTAGCAGGATGCAGTTGTTAAAACTCCCTGCTTTTGGTGCATTTTCTTGTTATGTACTCAGAATAGGCAGCTTTACAGCATTAACAATGAAGCTTGAGATCTCTTCAACTTACATAAACACGATGGTTATAAGTGGAATTTACCCTGCTCTTCTTCCATGTTCTGGCAGTATTCAGTACTTCTGGTCTCTGCCCACTTATGTGGCAGTCGTAGGTGGCTTAGTCTTTCCTACACAGTCTAATTATGATTAGTGCATCCTCTGAAGTCAGGCAACCAGCAGAGCTCCCTCTCAGTAAGAATTCTTGTCAGTATCTCCTTCCTAACCCATAGCCATCCTAAAAATGATTGGAATACTATGGTTCCTAACCATTAGCCATCCTAAAAATGATTGGAATACTATGGTCACCTCAGTAGGTCTAAAAAATCAGCATGTATCCTCCCCACCCCGCCCCTAGGAAATCAGCATGTATCCTCCCCACCCCCCTCTAAGAAATCAGCATGTATCCTACCCACCCCCCTCTAAGAAATCAGCATGTATCCTCCCCACCCCCCTAAGAAATCAGCATGTATCCCCCCCTCTAAGAAATCGGCATGTATCCCCCCACCCCCTCACCCATTTTATCAAGTTATTTTCCTTCCTTATCGCCCTTTCTCTCGCTGTTATCACTTTGTTGATTCTCAGTCTTCTTCCTGCGCTCTGTGCTATCCCATTCTAGACATTATTGGTAGAATCCTAGATTCCTATCCTGGCCCTGTGCTGATCCCCGATCTGGCAATCCCTCAAATTTTGAGATGAGCAAGCAAATAAGGTTCACCTAATCTTACCTTCGCCTCTGGTTATCCAAAGACGTGTCTCCCCTTCTCATTCTGGTGTGTGTGTGTGCGTGTGTGTGTGTGTGTGTGTGTGTGTGTGTGTGTGTGTGTGTGTGTGTGTGTGTGTGTGTGTGTGTGTATGCCTGTCTTGAGTTGCTCTCTCAGCCTGTGCATGAGGATGTCCTTCATGGATGCATCTGCAGTCATAACAAATGGGTTGTCCTGTCGTCAGGCAGCCCTTCGGTCAGCCGGATTCCAAAGTCTGGGTCCGGCTTCGGCTGATGTCGCACTTCACCCGACGTCATCTCTGCTGGTCTTCGGGTATAAAGGCATCAGCCGACACCATTTTCCTCAGTCTTTCTTGCCGCGTGGCGCCCGAAGCAGAAGCTGTTCGCAAGTGCCGGTCGGTCAGATCCAGAGATTACTACTACCGAATACTACTTCGAAGACTTCTAAAAGCTAAGTACCCCGTTGGGGACTCTTTCTTGCCTCAGCCGATGTCAGAAAAAGTCAATAACTGTTTAACTTGTGGGAAACAAATACCTCATAAAGATTTCCACTCTTACTGTTTGCCTTGCTTAGGCCCAGACCACGACGTAGCAGCCTGTTCGGCCTGTGCTTCCTTCAACCGACGAACGCTTAGGCGTCGGTTGGAGTTTGCTGAACAGTTTTTCAGCTCAGATTTTGCGTACATTATGCCGTCGGATCCTCCGACTACCCAAATTGTTAAAAACCGCAAAGAAAAAGACCGACACTCGCGGTCCGCGGTTTCGGCCGAAACCACGGTTAAGCAAGCCGCGAGTGTCTCGGTTTCGGCCGAAACCGAGAAAACTGGTCAATCTTCAGCCGAATCCATGACTACTACTGAGGCTCCTGCTACCTTACCTGAATCAGCCTCAGAAATTTTGCCTACAACTGTGGTTCCTACTGATCTATCAGACACCATCCCTTTGGATATCTCTACCCCAGCACGTGGTGCTGCTAGGCCTCCTGCAACCATGTCTATTAAGGCCTTTGCCAGGGATAAAGCAGCCAAATCAGCTAAATCAGTGTCTGTTAAACCACCCTCACTCAGGCCCACTTCTAGTTCACAAATGCTTACTCTGGCAGAAGATTTAATATCCTTAATTAGGGGATCCCAATCTCACCCAGACAGGGCCTCTCAGCCCCCAGAAAAGAGACCTAGAGCAGAGCCCCCCGAGCCTGTGTCCTCTGATGATTCTGTGGATGACTCAGACATTACAGACCAGCCAGAGGCTCCTTTTTCCAATTATGAAGATTCAGATGCTGAAGAATCCATTCCAGCTGCCTCTCCACCAGAGGAATTCTCCTTTGGGGAAACCTTACATGCCATGAGAGAACAATTCCAATGGCTGGGACAAGATTTCTCAGATTCAAGAAAAAGGCTTAGGACTTTTCTGCACTTACCACAACATAGGCCCTTAGCTATACCTCCTGTCCTATCTGTTGTGGACGATGCATTTAATGATGTCTGCACTGCACCTGATTCTTTACCTCCAGCCCCTGCCAAACCAGATAGATTTTACAGGGTGCCAGACACTCATCACCACCTATACAAGGCCCCACTTGCAGACCCCAAACTATATCCCAGGGGCCTAAGGCAGTAGCCTCGACCACAGCAAAACCCTATTCCTCTGAAAGGGAATCCAGGTCCTTAGAGAGATGGGGGAAAAGTCTACACCTCTGCTACTCTCTCAGCTAGAGCTTTAAACTGTCAGTTTCACATGATCCAATACCAAGAGTTTATGCTTGATCAGTTAATTAAAAAGCTGTCCTCTGATGAATCTTTAGATAAGAAATATGTATTAGAAATGGTGAATAACATCCAACAGGTTAGTAACCATTCTTTAAAATGTGGCTATGATGCACTGGAGGCTTCATTTAGATCAGCCATGACTGGCACAGTGATAAGAAGGCATGCATGGTTGAAAGAACAGGTCTTACCGGATCATGTTAAAGCTAAGCTATTGGATGCTCCTATGGATAAGGCCAGTCTATTTGGGGAACCTGCCCAGCAGGTAATGAAGAAAATGGAAGAGAAGGCAAAATCTGTACAAACAGTTAAAGATTTCCTACAGGTTCAGCCCCCAAGGTTTAGCAGGAACTGGCCTGCCAAAAATTGGTCCTTTCCTGACTCCACAAGATCACAAAGGGGCAGGAACAGACGCTCTAGGGGCAGAAATCAATCCAGAGGAGGTGCCTACAGAGGACTGACAGTGGCAAGGCAATAACCGAGGCACAGACACAACCACTGCCACTGCAACAGGACAATCACAGTGACTTGGCTCTGACTCCGCCTACCAGGAAGCAAATAGCAGCACCATTAGGCGGAAAGTTAGCCTTATTCTCGAAAAATTGGCACTATATTACAAAAGACAAGTGGATTTTGCAAACCATAGACCAAGGCTACCGGTTCCACTTCCACACTTTACCAGTAAAAAGAGGAATGCCAAACCTGCCCCCAAATCAAAAAATAGAAGCCCTGCACCAGATAGCGGAATTAATAAAGATGAGAGCTGTGGAAAGGGTACCAATAACAGAACAGGGCAAAGGATTCTACTCCAGACTCTTCCTAGTACCAAGAAAAGAGAAAAACTGGAGATCTATTCTCGACCTGTCCATCTTAAACACATACATCATTGTCCCAAAATTCAAAATGCTGACCCTACAGCAACTTCTTCCCATGCTGGGCAAGGAGTGTTGGCTGGTAACTCTAGATCTCAAGGAGGCATACCTGCACATCCCCATTCGACCAAATTGCAGAAGATACCTCAGATTTCTTGCAGGATCAGAGCATTATCAATTCTCAGCATTGCCCTTTGGCTTATCTACTGCGCCCAGAGTATTCACATAATGCCTGGCATCAGTAATCGCTCACTGCAGAGTACAGGGAATCCAAATTTATCCATACCTGGACGACTGCCTGTTACAAGCGGACAACAAAAGCAAGCTGACAACAGATTTACAAAGGGTCATTTACTTGCTACAAGCCCTGGGATACACAGTCAATTTACAAAAGTCAAGGCTGATACCATCCCAGACAAGAACTTTCTTGGCTGAATTGGACACAGTAAAACAGATGGCATTCCTAACTGCAGAAAAACAAAAAAAGAACTCCCTCTTTACTTCTTGGCATTAACAAAGTAGAACAAACTAACAGCAAGAAAAGTTCTGCAGGCCTTGGGCTTCATGGCATCATGCATAATCTTGGTCCCACATGCCAGACTGCATATGAGAAAGTTACAGTGGTACCTAAAGAATTTATGGTCTCAACACAGGCACAGCTTAGAAACAGAAATACCACTAATCCCATGCTTAAAACAGGAGTTCCTATGGTGGGCTCGGGCATGCCAGTCAAACCCAGGCTTACCCTTCCACAACTTTCGAGCAAACCAAACCATCACAACGGATGCCTCAGACCTAGGATGGGGGCACACATGCTGGACAAATGCGCATAAGGACTGTGGACTCAGGACCAGCTGCACCTGCACATAAACCAAAAAGAAATGCTGGCAGTAAAACTGGCAATCCTAAAATTCAGACCATTCCTCAAAGAAGGCCATTTGATGATAAGGACAGACAACACCACAGTCATGTGGTACATCAACAAACAGGGAGGCACTCATTCTTACCCCTATGCAGAATGACTTTGGACCTTTGGAATCTGGCTCTCAGCTACAACATCCAGTTACAGGCAATATTTGTACCGGGAAAAGAGAACACCCTAGCAGACATTTTAAGCAGAACCACCTCGGATGCTCACGAATGGATGCTACACCCGACATCTTCAAGGCCATCACAAAGAAATGGGGAATGCCACAAATAGATCTATTCGCTTCCCCACACAACCACCAGCGCAAAAATTCTGCACAAGGACATTCCACCCACTTGCATGGAAGGTGGACTCTCTATCCTTCAGCTGGAAAGGCCTGACAGCATATGCATTTCCACCTCTTCCCTTGATGCACAAGGTACTACTGAAAATCAAAGAGGAACGCCCAAGGATAATTCTGATAGCACCGAACTGGCCAAGACAACACTGGTACCCATTGCTGAGGAGCATGTCTCGAGAAAATGTGGTCAATACCCTGATGCCTCTGATGTTAACTCAGAACAACTACAACATCATACATCAAACCTAAAACCTTGCAACTGACTGCCTGGAACATCACATAGCAGTAACTAACCCAGACCTTTCACAAAGGGTTAAAGACATTATCCTTGAAGCCCGCAGACCTTCAACAAGAAGGAACTATGCAGGAAAATGGAAAAGGTTCGTCATTTGGAGTACTGAAAGAGGAAAAGATGTGTCAACATAGATATTGCTAACATTCTGGAGTACTTGGCAGAGCTTCTACATACAGGCCTGTCCTATTCCTCCATCAAGATACATGCATCAGCTATTTCAGCAGAATACAGCTTTGATCCTCCTGTCTTTTCACATCCTCTACTCAGGCAGTTCCTCAGAGGGATCAAGAATGTAAAACCTCCTAGGAAACCACCATTACCAGCATGGGACTTGAATTTTGTACTAGAAAAGTTGACACTCCCTCCGCTTGAACCAGCAGCAACAGCAGATCTACAACACCTGTCATGGAAAACTGCTTTCCTACTGGCTATTACTTCAGCAAGGAGGGTTTTCGAACTACAGGCCTTAATGGCAGTGCAACCCTTCCTAATCTTCCATCAAGATAGGGTGTCCATGAGAACTAATCCTACATTTATGCCTAAGGTGGTATCCAGAGTGTCTTTAAACCAGGCAATCCACCTACCTACCTTCTTTCCCAATCCACAAAACAGAGTTGAAAGAATAATGCATACCTTGGATGTACATAGACAGTTACGCTACTACCTGGACAGAACCAAAGGTAACAGAAAAACTGACCAGCTCTTTGTAGCCTATGCAACAGGAAGGGAAGGAAAAGCAATTTCCAAACAGACAATCTCCAAATGGATAGGAAATTGCATAAGATTCTGTTACTCCTACCATGGAAAACCAATTCCACAGAACATAAGACCTCATTCTACAAGGGCTACAGCCACTACCACAGCTTTCTTAAGAGGAGTGGCAACCAAGGACATTATTGAGGTGGCTACTTGGACCTCCGTGCATACATTTGCCAAGCATTATAATTTACCTCTATATTCTAGATCCCGAGCAGGGTTTGCCACTGCTGTACTGCAAGGGATCCTGACTACACCATAATTATTATTCCTCCTCCCCTAGTTTGGCTATGGTATTCTACCCATTTGTTATGACTGCAGATGCATCCATGAAGGACATAGTACAGTTTTGTACCTACCATAAATGTAGATGTCCGAACTGGATAGCATCTGCAGTCAGGATTACCCTCCCTCCTTCCCCTCTGCGGAACTCCTAGGGTATTTACCCTCCTAATAGCTAGCGAGGGGGGGGGTCTCTTATGGTGTATTTGTTTGTATATATGTACATACATGTTTATTTTTTGTGTTTGCCTTCTACTATTTTGGAAACATTGGCATTTATCCAAAATTTAGCTTTCCAAGAGGGCAATTGGCATCTGGGGCAAGAAACACTGAGGAAAATGGCGTTGGCTGATGCCTTTATACCCGAAGACCAGCAGAGATGACGTCGGGTGAAGTGCGACATCAGCGGCCGGACCCGGACTTTGGAATCCGGCCGACCGAAGGGCTGCCTGACGACAGGACAACCCATTTGTTATGACTGCAGATGCTATCCAGTTCGGACATCTACATTTATGGTAGGTACAAAACTGTACTTTTCTGACTGTGTTTTATAATTTTCTACAGACCACCAACTGTACCCCCACACACACACACACACACACACACACACACACGCACACGCACACGCACACGCACACGCACACACGCACACACACTAACACGAACACAAACACAACTGTTCTGCTTCACAATGAAGTCCCATCCCCCTGCCAGCCTTGCCCAAGTTCAGAATATATATGACAAGGTAGTAAGTACCCCTAACTGTCTCATACAATTTCATATGCTGGGAAGACGAAACTTGAGTCTAGGGTCCTAAGTTCTGAATGGGAGGCCTCTTGTAAGAGATCTAGTATTATGGTTGGTACCCATAACTTCTGTTTCTGTTCTGTTGCCACACCTAGAAGGGGAAGATTTGGATATCTGAAGGAGCAGTCACAGTAGACTACCAATATGCAACATACTAGGAGAAAGCCTAATGACTGAGATTATCATTTTTTAACTGCTACTGGGCCACATTATGACTCAAAAAGCTGTTAAAATAAGAATTCTGGTAGTATTAGACAATATAAAAAGTACACCAATGAGAATCTGAATAGTTACAGAAAGATATTATCAGAAGAGTATTATTTTTCTCTAAAAATAACACTATGTCTCATAATGACATAATGGTATTTGCGTAAAAGAGTCACATTTATCAACACTGACTTCTTTCAGTTTTTGTATTCAGCAATATTCAAGCCCCTACCCCTGCCTTCCTCATAACTGACCTTTATTAGCAGTAAATCTTTACTGTAGCTCTACTTCAGATTATTAATTAAGTCTGTATTTTCTCTGATGAGCACAACCCCCCCCACTCGTATACAACTACTGTAACCCTTTTGGTAATTTGCAAAATATGTAGCCATCCGTTGCCAACTGCCACCATCTTGTCCTCCCACAGACAGAGACAAATGAATACATATTTCTTTTGTTTATAATTGTGGTCCCTTTGCTACTCATATTGCCATTATAAAAACTTGCAGCTATCATCGCATTCATAAGCTGACCCAGCTGTGTGAAGGGGGAGCCAACTTTTTTCTTCTGGTCTGTCTTGAAATAAATGCTATTCATTATATTCCAGGAAACACTGTTCTAGGTTTCTGGTTCCCTGCTTAAATGATATCTTATCTTGTTCTCTTTTCATTCTTATCATGTGCTTGTCTCTCCACTTGAAAATGCATTGCTTTGTAGGGCCACCTGGGTTTAAAAGTCAGGAGAGTTCTTCTTACACATTCAGTGTAGACAGTTTGTTTCCATTTAATGTAGAAATGCAGAACTTCTCCATTTTCACTGTTTTGAACATTCTGTGTTTCATTCCACACAAAATGGCTCGGTCTACAGAGCAGACAGGCCCTGCTATTTGCACATTGTGCATCCCTATCCGATTTATTAAACAGGCAGCTAAACAGCACATCAAAAACTACTTCTCTGTGTAGACTTTGTGTGAAAAGGTAGACACCATTTTCTTAATAATCAAATGCCACAGGTGATGTTCTTCGTGTTTCTCTGTTGCAGTCATTACATTTGGGTTATCTGCTTGCAGGTAGCCCTCAGTCGGCCTGATTAACAAAGTCTTGGGTCCTGTGTCGTTTGCTGTCCCTTCTTCCACGACGTCAGGTCGTCAGGGGTAAAAAAACATGCATCTGATGCCATTACATCAGTCTTTCTTGCCATGCAGTGCCTGAAGCAGAAGCAGTTCACAAGTGCTGGTCGGCCGACTCCTGAAATTTTCGTTTTCGAGTTTCAGAACTGAAGTCTTCAACTAAAGCTAAGTACCCCGTTGGGGAAACTTTTTCTTGCTCCTTACCGATGTCAGTAAAAGTTAATAATTACATTACTTGTGGAAAGCAAATACCTCATAAAGATTTTAATTCGTACTATATTCCTTGCCTAGCCCCTGACCACGACATACCTTGCTGTCAGTTTTGTGCTTTATTTAATCAGCGCACTATCCGTCGTCGGTATATTTTCGCCTCTAAATATTTCGGTTCTCGGTTTAATTATCCAGAAATGTCGTTGGTTAGCCATACTACTACCGGGATTCCAAAAAAACTCAAATATAAAGACAGAGACAGGCCGCCGTGGTCCAAAACTGCCGACGGCGCTTCTCCTAAGCCAGTCACCAGTTCGCCGGTACTCAGTGAGGCACTTGATACCCACTACTTCTGATTCGCAGGCCTCTACTGAGACCCATTCAGAGTCCGGTATGCCGCAAGATGCTTCAACTATGGAACCCATGGATGTCTCTACCTTGGATGGTTCAGGAGCCGCTGTGCAGGCACTGGCTTCTGAGGGTGTATTCAGGCCTATGGACTTGCATATAAAACCAATGCCTCCTTCTTTACTTAGGCCTAAATCTAGATCCATGCCAAAAAAAAAATGACGCTCAGGCCTTTATGCCTAAAAAACAAATTATAAGAATGGTTGAAGATCTAATAACTCTAATCAGGGGTAACCAACCCCCCCCCCTTCTAAGAGGCCTAGGACTGAAGTTGATTATGAATCTTGTGATCAGGATTCTGTTTTTTTCTGATTCTTCTGATGATCTGAATTGCCCTTATCTACTTATGAAGATTCTGATGCAGAGGACTCCATTCCCTCTGCTTCTCCTCCTGAGGATTTTTCTTTTGGGGAAACCTTGCATACTCTAAGGGAGCATTTCCACTGGGAAAGCCAGGATTTTTCTGATTCAAAAAAGAGGCTTAGGGATTTCCTTCTCCTACCTCAGCATAGGCCTTTAGCTATTCCTCCCTTACTAGACATTGTTGATGCTTTTTCAGAATCTAGTTTTGCTCCTGATTCCCTGCCTCCTGCTCCCAGAAAACCTGACAGATACTACAGGGTCCCTGAGTCCCACAAGTTCCTTTTAAAAAATCCTATTGCAGATCCAGAGACTATTTCACAGGGGCTCAAGGGCATTAAGGCTTCTACTGCTAAAAATCCTACCCCTTCTGATAGAGACTCCAGGGCGCTGGATAGATGGGGTAAGAAGGTTTACACTTCTGCAACCTTGGCCATTAAGGCTTTAAACTGCCAGTTTCATATGTTAAAGTATCAGCAACATATTATTGGACTGCTTAAACAGAAAATGATTTTGATTCCTGACTGTATGGAAAATAAAGAATTACAGGATTTAATGCATTCTGCTGAACAAGTTGGAAAACATACTTTGCAATGTGGTTTTGATTCATTAGAGGCCTCTTGCAGGGCTGCTGTTACTGGGTCTGTGCTCAGAAGGCATGCTTGGCTTAAGGAGCAATCTCTGCCTGATCATGTTAAAGCTAAATTGTCGGATGCTCCTTTAAATCAGGACCGCCTGTTTGGCAGCAAGGCTGAGGAAGCCCTTAAAAAGATGGAAGATAAAGCTAAATCTATGCAAACTGTTAAAGATCTTTTTACAAATTCAGCCTCCTAGATTTAGTAGGCACTGGCCCTCTAAGAATTGGTCCTTTCCAGCCCCTTCCAGGTCTTCTCAAGCCAAACCCAGACACAGCAAAAAACCCAGGTTTTAGTCACAGGGGACACAGAGAACTAAGCAGTGGGGGACCTCCACTTCCAGATCTGGGAATAATAAGACTCCCCATATGGTAAACTGTCTCAATGACTTTCTTTTAAAATTTCCAAGCACTTATCAACTTACTGCCCCTTTGGGGGGAAAGATTGCTCTTCATGCAAAGAATTAGGAGCTCATTACCCAGGACAAATGGGTTTTAAATGTAGTGTCCCAGGGATACAGATTTCACTTCCACATGTTGCCAACACCAAGTGGGTAGCTAGATCTACCCCCAAATCAGTGGACAGAGGCCCCAAAACAAGTACTTTCTCTCTTAAGCATGCGGGCTATTCAACTGGTACCAGAAGAGGAAAATGGACAAGGTTTCTACTCGAGACTTTTCCTGGTACCCATAAAAGACAATTCATGGCAACCTATCCTGGACCTGTCTACTCTAAACACCTTTTTGGAGATTCCAAAATTCAAGATGCTGACTCTTCACCAACTACTTCCTATGCTAAGCAAAGATGCCTGGTTGGCAACACTAAATTTAAAAGAAGCATACCTGCACATCTCAATCAGGGAATCTTGCAGAAGATACCTACACTTCAAAGCAGGCTACATGCACTATCAGTTCTCTGCACTGCCTTTGGCTTATCTACTGCACCCAGGGTATTCACAAAGTGCCTAGCTCCAGTTATTGCATTTTGCAGGCAAAGAAATATTCAAATGTACCCATACCTGGATGATTGTCTAATTCAGGCAGAAAGCCAGGACATACTTTGGAATCATCTGGCCTTTGTACAAAGGGTTCTAAATTGTCTGGGGTACACCATAAATAAAAAGAAATTGCAACTGGTACCCTGTCAACAAATTATATTCCTGGGAGTAAGCTTGAATACAACTTCCCAGATGGCTTACCTCATGCCAGAGAAACAAATTCATTTGACAACCTACTTCAAACAAGTGGCCACAAAACCCCTGCTATCTGCAAGACAAATACTGCAGGCCTTGGGGTTCATGGCCTCCTACATTCTTCTAATTCCATATGCAAAACTGCATATGAGGAAACCACAGTGTTATCTAAAAAGCCTATGGTGTCAACATTCTCAGGACCTAGAAACAATGATTCCTGTCATACCTTGCCTACGCCTAGAGTGCCTTTGGTGGGCAAAGGCCTGCCACCAAAACAAGGGACTACCTTTCATACCACCCCCTGCCACCCAAACCCTAACAACAGATGCATCAGACTATGCATGGGGGGCTCACCTGGTAGGGAAGTGCATTCAGGGCAAATGGAACCCAAGTCAAATGCACCTGCATATCAATCAAAAATAAATGTTAGCTGTACAGAATGCTTTGACAGCCTTCAAGGACCACATTCTTCCCAGACAACTAACGGTAAAGACGGACAACATCACTGTTATGTGGTACATAAACAAGCAGGGGGGTACACATTCTTAACCCCTCTGCAGACTAGCCATGGCATTGTGGAACACAACCTTGAGCTACTAAGTGCACCTATAAGCTCAATTCCTGCCAGGAAAATTAAATACACTGGCAGACGGACTAAGCAGAAACCTCATGGACCCACACGAGTGGAAACAGGAACCAACGACTTTCAACATGTTGACAAACAAATGGGGGAGCCCAGATATAGACCTGCTTGCCTCTCCCCAGAACTACCAATTGGACAAATTTTGCACAAGGACTCCCACAAATAAGCCTGGAAAGTGGATGCTCTGTCCTTCAGCTGGAAAAACCTATCAGGCTATGCCTTCCCCCGTCTGCCTCTGCTCTCCAAACTACTACTAAAAATCAAACAGGATAAACCAAGGATGATTTTGATTGCTCCAGACTGGCCACGCCAATACTAGTACCCCCTTCTGCGCAGTGTGTCACGGTTATCTCCATGGCACCTGCCTCAGACTCTTTCCCTGCTGTCTCAGCAGGAGAATCAGATTCTGCACCCTCAGCTTCTAACACTGAACCTTACAGCCTGGCTAATTACTTAATCTCTCTTTTACCATCCCACAGCAAACCTGTGATGGATATCATTTTAGAGGCAAGGAGGCCTAGTACTACAAAATCTTATGCTGAAAAATGGAAAAGATTCTGTGCCTGGAACCAGTCTCAAGGGATGAGCACAGCAGCGCCCAATTTATCTCAGATTTTACAATACATAACCGAGATGCTTCACAACGGCCTGTCTTTTTCCTCCATTAAAATCCATGCCTCAGCCATTTCAGCTCATTATAACACAGAACCTCCCCTCTTCTCTCATCCACTGCTCAAGCAGTTCCTCAGAGGGGCCAAAAATTTGAGACCACCCAGGAGACCTCCAACCCCAGCCTGGGACCTTAACGTTGTCTTGGAGAAACTCGCGCTACCTCCTTTCGAGCCAGCTGCTACTGCAGACTTAAAATTTCTTTCTTGGAAAACAGCTTTCCTTTTAGCAATCACTTCAGCTAGAAGGATATCTGAATTACAGGCCGTTATGGCAGTGGAGCCTTTCATCATCTTTCATGTGGACAGGGTGTCCCTCAGAACCAATCCATCCTTCATGCCCAAGGTGGTATCCAGTGTGGCTCTTAATCAGTCCATTCATTTGCCAACCTTCTTTCCCAATCCACAGAATAAAGGGGAATGGATACTGCATGCCTTAGATGTGCACAGACAACTTAGATTCTACTTGGACAGGACTAAACCTCAAAGGAAATCTGAACAACTGCTGGAGGCATTTGCTGCAGGGGCAGAGGGGAAAGCTATTTCAAAGCAAACCATTTGTAAATAGATAAGCCATTGCATTCATTTCTGCTATAAGCACCATGTAAAACCTATCCCCCAGGAGATCAGACCTCACTTCACCAGTGCTGCATCTACCTCTACAGCCTTTCTCAGAGGCGTCCCTACCAGGGACATCCTAGAAGTTGCTACCTGGAGTTTTGTACATACTTTCACCAAGCATTATCATTTGCCAATTTGCTCTAAATCCAGAGCTGGCTTTGCCACTACAGTCTTGCAGGGCTTTATAGCTGGCCCTAATGCTATCTAAATTCCTCCTCCCAACCATAGCTTTGGGAATCTACCCAAATGTACTGACTGCAACAGTGAAACACAAAGAACATAGTATAGTTGTGTAGACTTAGCATAAATGTAGATGTTCGAGTGTATTCACTGTTGCAGTCCTGGTTACCCTCCCTCCAGCACCCTAACTTCTTTTGGCTATGCCTCTAATTTCCTTTACTATGCTTAAAAGCCTTTTTGGTGTATTTGCTTTTTTGTTGGTGGTATATCTTTGTACTTTTATATTTAATTGCTTCTAATTATGGGGGCACCTGACATCTGGGGCAAGAAAAACTGATGCAATGGCATCGGCTGCATGTTTTGTACCCCTGACAAGCTGACGTCATGGAAGAAGGGACAGCAACTGATGCAGGACCCAAGACTTTGTTAATTAGGCTGACTGAGGGCTACCTGCAAGCAGATAACCCAAATGTAATGACTGCAATAGTGAATAAACTCGAACATCTACATTTACGATGTATACACAACTGTACTTTCTAAATTTGATATCCGAGAAACAGCAGGATTAATTTTGTACAAGAAAGGATAGTTAAAGATTACTTAAATGTCTGCTGAATGTGACCAGGATTATTTCTAAAACGTGTAACACAAAACTGCTTGGCATATAAGAACATCACATATACACAAATGTGTTAAGTGCTTTTTCTTCAGAACATTTATTTGAATGCAAGCATTTTGACTAGAGGGGCAGTGCACATTAAAAGAGACAGTCCTTTCCAGCTTATTCCCCATAATATTAGCTGTAGGGTTATTTCTGTTACCACAACATGGATTTAGTATAATAGACTAAAATTTTTATTTTTTAATACATTTCTTTCCCTAGTATATATCAAAGAAAGTATGCAGAATTTGGGATACTGTAAGCAAATTAAAGCAACAAGAATAGCTGGATTTGTGGTTGTTTTTGTTTGAGGTTGTACAAGTGGTTGTTATGCATTAATGCCATCACTGTCATTTGCAACACAGTGCAGTGACCCATGTGTTGGGCCATTTAGGCAGTGGAGAGATGGAGAAATGTAATCTCCAGACACAGGCCATATCTGGAGCACTGATCCAAATAACTGAAGTTTGGAGGATAAAGAAGAGCCCATCTTTGCTTGTAGGTAATTATGTTGCTGAAAGTAGCCTTGTGAGTCCTACAGGTGCTGAATTGGTCATTGACAAGTGAGGATATGAACCTGTGATGGGCTTTCTCCTCAGCAGATGAGTAGGGGGCCTGATGAGGCAATGACCCACCTCCTACCATGGGATATCTTCCAGTGAGTTAACTCTACCTAGCACGTTTTACACCACTACTGGAAGAACAGAGGGCCAGTAATCCAAAACTTAGACAGAATTTTATTTAAAATAACACACGCAAGTGATATCAAAACAGTTTGTACCTCTAGCTCCTCATCTATTACGCCTTTACAGAGTATACCTTTCCCTCTACCTCACCCTCCTTAAATACATTATTCTATAAAATAATTATTCAATTAAACAATTAGACTTGTTAAAAAAATTAGTCAATCACAACATACATTTCCAGTTGCATTCCTTGTTTAATCTACCAGGGGATAAAGTGTTATATTTTAAAATAAGAATGTATTCTTTTCTCCATAACCTTTTTACATCATTCATATTTACCCCATCATTACTTAGTTGTTTCAAAATTGTAGCTTTTAACCCCTGTGGGTTACTGCCATGAAAATGTAAGAAATTAAGAGCTGCAGGGTTTTCCATTCTGCACTTTTTAATGTCCCTAATGTGTTCCTTAAGCCTGGTTGAAAAACTTCTTTTACTTTCCCCTATGTAGAACTTATTACATGAACATCTTAGTCCATATATTACCCTTTCACTTCGACACCCATAGGTCCCTTTTACTTGAAATCTTTTACCATTAATTTTCTCAAAACCATTTACTATATACTTACAACTTTTACATTTTTCACATAGGAAAGTACCTGTCAACCTTGGCTCTTCATTTCTTTCTGAACTAGGTAAATAAAACCTTCCATGTACCACAAAGTCCTTAATGATTCTACCCTTTGTATAAGAAATCTGAGGTTGATTCTTAAATATTGGGCTAGATTTTTACATTTACCCAAAATATCCCAAATGTATCTTATTATACTATTCAATTTCTCTGATAAAAAAATGTATGTTTGGTGACAAAAATATTGTCTGTAGTTCTATTTTGTCATTGAATTCCTCCTTCTTTCTTTCACATCTATCCAGATTCACAGATCTTCCTTTGAATTTTCTAATACCATCTTCGATTGCCTTTTTGTCATAACCTCTATTCAAAAACTGTGTGGCCTTTCCTAATTCATACTGACATTCCTCTTTCTTATTACACAACCTTTTTATTCCCAAAACTTCTCCATACGGGATAGATTTTAATGTATGAGGGGGTGACAGCTTTCGCCAAACAGGATATAATCATATTGTTCAAACCTACTCTATATTCTAGTTTGTATAACACCATTTCTACTGCTTTGTAAAGTGATATCTAAAAAAATTAACTTTTTCTCCTACTTGTAAACCATTGAAACAGATACCAAAACCAGATATAAACTCATCCACTTTTTCTCGCCTCCCCCCCTTCACAAGTAAAGATTAAATCATCTATAAGTCTATAATAACCTACCTACCACTTAGTTGATCAATTGGAGTTTAAAGTTAGATAGACTGTTCTGGGGAGATGAGCCCTTAAGTCTTCAATCATCTGGGAACCTTCAAAACTAAAGTCATTTCTGTGTTTATGGGTTTCACCACAAGACACAACAGACAGTTGTCCTAGGTTAAGGAAGGGGGCTGCTGGGTTTTCCTGCACTAGTGATTGCTGCTTAAGATCTAGACAAAAAGCAAATATTTGGTATATAGTGGAAACCTCAGGCCTCATGCCAGTGCAAGGCTCAGACTGTGTCTTCTGCTTGTCTCCCTTTGCAGTTTCCCTCTCACCTGATACATGTGATGTGAGTGTTACATGCTCACCATTGAGCAAGCCCTCACCTATATTTGAGAGGAGGTTTTCTGCTTCTTCCCTCTTAATGAAGACATAGAGGCATTGTCTCTAAGGTGGACCAAGACAATGAAACCTACCTCAGTCTGGATCTCCTTTAGATGGCCCTTCTTTCATATAGACCTTGTGCTTTGTGACTGAGGTCAAGTATAGACTGGCCTTGAGCCTTCACCAAATCTCTAAAAATGCTGGAATATATAGTAGGAAAAAAGTAGAAGAGTATGGGTAATCCCTGCTTCTTACTAAGGATGGCCATACCCATCCATATTAATTTCCATCCACAACCACTCTTTCCCATTTTTGCACATGGGGTCAGGGTATCACTTCAGCAGTGACAGTCATCTAAAGCCAAAGGTTATACCACCTTGTGGCTAGCCCTGCTGCAGCAACATGGATGTCATATTTTAGCATGAAAGCACCCCATCATCTTGTGTTTCCCCCTTGAAAGTGGATGTACTTTTCAGGTCTCCAACGTATTGATTTATGATAATGATCAAGCATTCTAGAATGGGCCATGTGATTTCTTTGATCCCAGAGTCCATAACATTTTGACATTTTGCCACCAACAAAGAGTCTAAATCTTTGGGTCAGTGTAACAAGAGACTATTCCTCTACCACTTTGGAGCTGAAGATTCTCAACTTTTCATCTCACCTTTCTAAATTACAGTCTTCTCTGGTGGATCACACTTTGGAAGACTTAGTAGATCACCCTGACTGTGGTCTGAAAGCAGACCTGCTTCAAATTCTACACTGCATGTGGCTTACAAGTATACTTCCACTCGATCCACTAAAATTTAGATTGTGCTGAAGCTATGGCTACAGCTAGAGACCTTACTATGTACCTGCTCATGATTGCACAGATGAGGTTGTTATATTTCATGGACTATGTGACGTCCCTTCTCTGGGTCAGTAATCAAGGAGCCTAAATCCTTACCACTGACACTGGAAAGGGACGTTCACTTGGATTAAAAATAGATGCACACAACATTTTCAGATGCAGCTCTCTGCTTCAAGCACAGTTTCCCTTAAGAGCACACAGGGAACACACTCATTGCAGGGTCTGGATTTCTCTCTGTCTGTCTCTCTCCAGGGTCCCAGTGAGCTCCCTACTGGCACAGCTGTAGAGTTGAGTCCTGTGCTGAGTATCCAAGCTATTCCTCCATCACCCTGTCTGTGAAACCAGTGCTTTTTGTTCCTACTCCAAGCAGCTGATACACACACACACACACACACACACACACACACACACACACACACACACACACACACACACACACACACACATACACACACACACACACACACACACACACACACACATACACACACACTCCTGGGAAAGGCTGGCACATATTTACTAGACTGTAAAGTAGTTACTGCCACCAGACACTCCAAAGCCAGCTCTTACAAGGGTACCCAGTTATACAGAGTGAAATTAATATTAATACAAACAGTAGTGTTTTGACCAATGTAGTAAGGCTTTCAGGAGTAGCCACAGAGTCGCCAAACAGATACAAGTACTCTGAAAGCTTGAAATATTCTCTAAAGGACCATCCACAATGAAAAGTTTAAATACATTTAATAATAAATAATAAAAGAACATGAGCATGATTTACAGTAAACACCAGAGTTTCAATCACAGGAAATATTAAAATAACACAGATAAATAGATTTATACAGATACAGAAAAACAATACTTAACTAATCTCACTATATTTTCCAGACTGATCTAAAGAATTACTATTCCCTTGTCAATTCCTAGAGCAAGGCAAGATGAAGTAAGTGAAGGATCCTTCTATGTCAGGTTTCAAAAACAGAGTCCTCTGAGACTTCAGTCTCATATTAGCTGGACTGAGATTAACCTCTTCTCTTCCAGTAACCTCTGTTAAAACATATACATTTAATTGGTTACAATACATGCAGGACCCACTCTTGGTGCATTTTTAACACAAGCATCTGTACAAATCAGTTTGATATACAAATGACATATAATTCTTTACAAAATTCCAACTAACTATGCTGGCATTTGTTACACATCCACTGCCCTACATCTCCTGGTAATACCTCATGTCATCACAGACTATCTCAGAAACAACAGGGAATGTTGCCTATTTTAAGAAGGAATTGCACTTTGTCCAGACATGTCAAGTTAATTTGAATGACTTCTTAAAAGTCTTTGTAATAGATGAAGGCCTTTATGATCCCCCTTGTACCCCCTAGCCTTCCTTTACTAGATGTTGCAAACTGCAGAATTGGAAGAAGCCTCACTGCATAAGAAAGGTTGTTAAGCATCACACAGTCCCCCATGTTGGCCACCTCACCAAGGAGGTGAGTCCTCACTCAAATATAGCAATATAGGTTGCCCTTGGTGGGAACATTTATTCAAGTTTGCCCTAGCTTGAAGGACCATCACCCAGGACTAGTGAAGTCTAGACTTGGTCACAATAAGCCATGTCCTAGAGGTCTTGAATCTTTACCAAAAAATAGACTGAACTGTTTCACCAGAACTCTTGGGATATGCCAAGACTGTACTGCTGTCCACAGAGAATTATTTTCATTAAGAATGCAAGAGAGAATTCCATTTATGCCTTTTCATGTCACAGAGGGTTTAGCAAGAGTTGGCCTTCATTTTGAACACAGGAGGTTATCCTGCTGTCAACATTTCCTGGTTCCATGAAGAACATAATTTTTCTACATCATTCTAGACCTCATTGCTGTCCATCAAGACATCCAGTATGTCTCCTTCTGGCTATTTAATCTCCAAGGTGCTGCAGGATGCCCGGATGGATCCTAAGCACAATGAACACCTTTAAGCGCATCAATCTTTAGGGTTCTTCTGTGAGTTTGCATCAGTTCCAGTACAAAATGTTGCCATTTGGGATTACCTCAACACCAAGATGATGGATGTGGAGGCCAAAGTCATGTTGGATGTGGAGGCCAAAGTCTTACAAGAGACATGATTTTCATGTATTTCCTTGGCTGGCTGAATGACTTCTGCTAGTCTGTTGACGGACTCCTTATTGGCATATCTTCATTTGATGTTCCTGTACTTGGATTTCATAGGTGATGACCATAACTTGGGAGAAGTCCATTCTTACCCCATCACAGATGATTTGTTTTATAGAAATGAATCTGACCCTATTCAGTGCTAGTTTTCTTACAGAGGGAATGGAATTGTGGCTTTCACTGCCTGGATGAGGAATCAGCACAGCTTTTAGGCCCAGAAGCTACTCGGCTTTATGGCCATCACAGTCTTCATGGTATTATTTGTATGTCTGATGATACACTTTGTGGTATCAGTAGCTGAAGAGTTATCACACGCTCATCAGTTTTATTTTCTGACTTACAGGAAGTGTCTACTGGTTGAGGATCAGTTTGCAACATATGTATGTGACATTTTCCAGAAGAATTTTTGGTATGTTGTTTTGACAACAGAAAAAAAAACAACAAACTAAGACAGATTTCCATACATAGGAGATGAGGTTGTATTTTCCTTTTAGCAATATTAACTCAGCCAAACATCCAACCTTTTTACCCTGAAAATTTTATAAGAAAAATTTAGTATTTGTTGCTAGATTCAAATTAAAATCAGAATAACCATTAAGACGGTGACAAACTGCAGCATTTCCAAAACTTTTGGTTTAAAATGAAAGTGTAGCCATCAGTTTTTTTTTTTTTTTCAATAACAAATACAAACACCATCAAAGCTTAAATATTTTTTTTTCAATAACAAATACAAACACCATCAAAGCTTAAATATGTCATAATTTCATAATGTCATAACTTTAGGCTTCAAAAGTGTTTGATGTATAGGAGTGAGATTTACATAATTTTTCTGTAGGAAAAGGATACATATAAAATAATGAAGCAGCTATTAATTTGAAAAAAAAAAACAGACGTGAACTGGCATCATTCTGGCATTTCAGCTGTCAAATACCTTGAAAGTGAAAATGTGATAGTTCTTTAACAGTTTAGTAACAATGTGCTACTTTATGGCATCATCTCCTGTCTGTCATCAGCATGTCAGATGTCTGGTGTTAGATTTAAACTCAGGTCACTACTGCTTACATATGGGGGTTCTCTGCCTTTACTTCTGTTTCTTGCTTATGTGCTTTGTGATGGTTTTGGATGTGCACTGATGATTGTGAGAGGAAATATTTGAAATCCAACTTTTGCACCTTTGCATTTAACATAGTGAGAAACTTGCCTTTCTGGGAACCTAGGTCTTTCACTGGAAAATCTGAGCTTTTTTGGTACACCTCAAATGACCATTTGTGTTGAACTGAAGGTATTGGTAACTGGAATATGACTGCAGAGTCATTTTCATCAGAGGCCTGTGAAGAAAAGCTCAGAATCATCTGACTACTGGTTATTCATAATTGTCATCATTTATTAAACACACACGTGCGCGCACACACACACACACACACACACACACACACACACACACACACACACACACACACACACACACACAAACACAAAACCTTTTCATCTCCAAGTGTTTAAATGTGTGTCCAGTGCCTTCCTAAATACTGTTTGCCTCTTACATGTTTCCTTTATCTTCTGCCTTGTTTTCTGCCTCAGGATCTGTGCTTGTCTACAGCCTCTTTGAATGAGGGTATAAGCAGCCTAAATTATGTTGACATATACAAATACTAACATGCTTCCTTACTTGTACTCTTCTGAGAGTCATCTTGCTACTTTTTACATTACATAGTCTTTCTATGATGGGTTTAATACAAGTTATGTGATGTTAGTGTAATGGTGCCTGCTGTGTGATGCACTCAGATGTTGTGCTTGTAGTATGGATTGTAGAGGAAAAGTGTTTCTCCTTCTCCTGAGACATATGCACTACCTCACAGCAGCTGGCATGAACGTGATTCCATTGGTTCATCTCAACATTACTAATCCTGTAGCTAGCACAGATTCCTGCTTTGTAGAGGCATTCTGGTATGTACGCTACAAGATTTTATGTACCAAAAGTTGAAAGCAGACCATTCAACATCCGCATTATGACTCCATATAGCAGTAATGAAACCAGAATGATTAATGGACGACATAAAAACAAACAAGTAATTAAAGCAATAATAAGGAATCTCTGCAAATAAGTGGCCATTTGCCACAAAAAAAAAATCCCATTTGAAATCGGAAGAAGCATCACACATTAACTTGCCAAAAATTCTAGAAAGAAGTTAACATTGACTGTTGTATCTCTGTATATACTGCCAGTAGCATTAGGGATTCTTTGCTTTTTTGCATCTTTTTATCCCCACTGCCTGTCAGCCATCAGGCCCCAGCCAGTTGACCTACTTGTTCTTTTTTAGAGACAGCCATCAGGAATGGTTCATTTTTTTTCCTTTTCTTTTTGCAGCCCTAGCTGTGCACACTTGGCCAGGAGCTGAGGAGAGGTGTGTAGTACTTTGCATACAGAGGACATCCCCTTACTTCTTCAAGGGGCATTCCCTCCAATCAGACCGGGTCTATATTAGACCATCGAAGTATTACTACTTCGAATGTTTTAATATCAAACCCTTTGCATCGAATGGTGAAAATAGCGAAGCTGCAGAATATCGAATACTTTCCTAGGGAAAGTATTTGGTGGGCCATTTCTGCAGCTTTGCTATTTCCTCGATTGTGGCGCAAAGGTTATGGACCAGGTTAAGGTAAGTGTGCGAATGAAGGTGAGTGTGTGATAGGGACCTTAGGGTTAGGGAGCGGGAAAGGTGAGTGTACAATAGGGACTTTAGGATTAGGGAGTGGGTAAGGTGAGTGTGCGATAGGGAGTTTAGGGTTAGGGAGCAGGTAAGATGAGTGTGTGATAGGGAATTTAGCGTTAGGAAGCGGGTAAGGTGAGTGTGTGGTAGTTACTGACTTTAGGGTTAGGGCTGGGTTAAGGTAAGTGGATAGCTAGTAGTGTATGTATGGTTTAGTGTAGGGTTTTGTGAAGTGTATGTGTGTGGATTATGTATTTTGGTGTGCTTGTGTTGTGTGTATGTTTGTTGGAACAGCAAATTTTGATCCTGGGAAAAAAATTTGTTGTTCTGAGTGTTTGATGTTATGGTGTTTCGAGTGAAATGGTTCGATAATAGAACATTCGATGTAGTAATACTTCGATGTTCTGATATAGACCCAATCAGACCTACCCCTGCCTCCAGAGCATATGTGGTGGTCTCCCCAGTATCGACCAGAAAGATTGCACCACCCCATGCCCCTGGAGTGCACATGAGCCCCACAACCTGAGAGAAGTGAACAGGCCATGCCCCTTCATTCCTTTCCCTCCCTGCTTGACTCCTCCAGTGCCAGGACCACTAATCAAACCCTAGTCACCTGGGTCACAGTAAGGGCCCCATCTCTTTGTTCTGTGGAACCAGACATCAGTGGCTCTTTTTGACAGAAGACTGCAGACCCTCATTTTACCTACTTTAACTGTTACATGAAATACAGTGCATAAGGTGTTAAAATTACCTTCATTATTGCTGTTCTCCCCATTTTTAATCTTGTCATCAGACATGGCATCTTTCACTAAAAGTGGAAGGAAGACATCACAGCCCATGTTCATAAATTCACGGTAGTTACTAGACATGCAGTGCCTAAGACACTAAGTGTAAATTTGCAGTTTCTCCAAAGTACTTGTCTGGTTAAGTGACTTCTCAAGCACACACAGAAGGCTGAGGGAGTTAAACCCTGGACCTCAGAAAGTGGTACATTAATAGTTCATAGTCTTAATCCTTTCTGCTAACAACCAGATTGCATAAAATAAAAGCAGTCTCACTCCCATAATATTATAGGAAGATATCTAGCCTTCTTGTGTATTAGGCCTGCCTATATTGACAGAAATATTATAATCATTCCTCTTCAAATTCAGGAATACCTCGCTCAATGTGGTACTCTTACAAGGGTACTGTACAGCTTCAGATACTTAACAAACACGCTATAGTACTTCTGCAACTCATAGATATACTTTATAGTAGGATGTGTCACTGACTATCACAAGCTCTGTGTCTGTAGACCTGATTAGGACTTTTGAAATAGTTAATCATCCCTGCCTGCCTGCCCGCCTGTTCACATATAAGTAGCCCTACGTCACATATGAAAACCCCACGTACTAGTTGCGAGATGCCTAGCCAGCCATGCAGTTCTTCACATGGTCCATCCCAGAACTCCTACTTTTTCCCCTGTCTGTATTACTCTGATACCCACTGTAGCACCAAGCCTTAATACTCTGACAGTGGAGTAATATGTTGCTAGTCTTCAAGCAACAGAGTAATAAAAAAAGGATGGAAAGTATCATCAGACTTATGACCTCATTGCTACACAACATGTACATGATTTTAGTCCTTAAAAAAAAGTATATGCTGTTAACTGTCCTCAAAAGACTCAGTAATGTCCCCTCTGGCTGGAAAATTGCATACCTGGATGGCTTCCAAATGGATAGTATAAATGGATTCAAATATCTGAGATTATGTCTGGAGTATTTCAAAACTCACATTTAAGAGCTTAATACAAAATAAGTACAAATCTGCATGGGAGCTGGAAGGTTGTTGTGTTTCTGTGCCCAGAGGCCTAGGCTACTGAACCTAAGTACTCCTTCTGCAAATGGAGCATTAGTTAGCAGTATCTTCTTAGAATTCAACAGCAAACCATGGTGTGATTGCAAATCACTTACTAACAAAATCTTTGCATTCATGATAGTGGCCGCTAAATAGCAAACGTTGCCTATTTAAAAAATGCAGTGAATACCTAAAGTTAGACTGCTGACCCACCATAGTGTTAAATTAACCATGTGTCTGATACACTGTGTCCTACATTGTAATCAGAATGAATAAATTAGCTGTGATCTTAATATTTAAACTCAAAATGGAGATCATGCTTTGCCAGCCCAGCATCATCCCACAGAGTGGTTACATTAAGCAGCATGAAGATATAAGCTAAGGCTTTCCATGAACCTAAAAGAAAAAGCTGTCTATAAATACAGACAAGAAAGCTTCCTGACTAATAACCTATGGTAAACCTATAGCCAGTGCATGTAATAAATACTGTCTTTCTGTATGTCTACATATAAGTAGGGAGTCATATGACACAAATGTCATAATAATAGAACCAAATCTTTGAACTAATAGTACAATACTAAATGTGGTACCATCAGAGAGTTTATATTTTGGGTAGTCCGTAGACCCTGATGTCTTTTTTCTGGTCTGTTTATGTATTGTGGGGTGTCTTTGTCACCAGTCCTCAACTATGCAGGGCTAAGGCAGCCGTCAGTGAGATTCCTACAGCAACATCACTCTGACAAGGATGTCTTTATACTTCCTAAGCTCACCTGTACTGTGTATGCAGGGGTACCATGATGGAGAAAGCATGATGCCATATTGATGTTTTCCTAACACACCTGCACAGGCAGTGGGCTTGCATTTCAATGGTCCTTCATTATTGACAGCCCGAAGCCCCAAGGTGTGGTTAGAGTGGCAGACAGTGCTGTATCCTCACAAAGAGAAAAGATGCTGCAGGTACTTCAAGTTTCCTCTTCCCCTGCAATGGCTTTGCAGTGCTTCATGTTCATTCCCGCACCCAGAGTACCGATAGTATAATTAAATGCATTGCTTCAGTTCCATGAGCTGGTTCTCAAAGAGTGCTTTGGTCATGGTAACCATCTAGTATATCTGAATGCAAATATTTTTTTTAGACTGGCTGACTAATACTGTAAACCATTTAAGTATTATAGTTATGTGTATTCACTGCAGTGTTGTGAGTAAAAATAATTCTTATCAGCTATGCTTATTGAAAACACTATGTTATATCAAAAGTAACAGCATGATAGCCATGCATTGGCCTTCATAGATATCTCACAATATATTTCATAAATAGACACAATGTCTATGGTTACATGAGTAACGTGTGATTGTAAGAACATATTAACAGCTATAGTCCAGGTATGGCACATGTAAACAGTTGCATACTGCTTGTTAGACACTATAGTAACAGCTGAGTAATTTATATGCAGTCATAATATGTGTTCTTATGTAATTACTCAGTGTTGTTTGGAACATTTCAGATCTCTATCACACCTGTCGTTACAAGGATATAGAGCTTATAGTTAAAACAAAACTCACAAATGACTGTGTGCAGCAGTAAAAAAAGTAAACAGATGCTGTTGAAGCTATAGTACAATTTGAAGACTCCATCTGTTTGCTGGCTTTTGGGGATTACTGACAAAATCACTAAGGTATACAGTCAGTAGAGAGTTATAGGCTTGCTGTGTCTGATCCTAACGGAAACAAATACTAAAACAAAAGGTCAACAGGAGCTGCCAGTTGCTTAGCAAGAGGATTTTGCCACCCAACTACCCTCTGATTTTTCAGAGCAACTGAAGTGTTTTATCTGCATTTTTTATTCCCTCATTTTTTTTCATTTTGAAATTGTGGATGCCGATTTTGATTATTTCTGTCTCCACTCATTCAAGGTTTCATTTGGCCCAATCTTGTCAGCCAGTCAGTCATTTTGTGTGTGTGTGTGTGTGTGTGTGTGTGTGTGTGTGTGTGTGTGTGTGTGTGTGTGTGTGTGTGTGTGTGTGTGTGTATGTACTGTGTGTTTTTACCA
>NC_056730.1:984261795-984356795 GCF_019279795.1 Protopterus annectens
TAAACCACTACATGTGATGTCTATAGTCCATGAAGCATTTTGTTCTGTCATTCCAAATATTCTTGCTTTTCTTTTAACTAAAATCCTTTTGTAAAGTAGCATTTTTGATATGCAGATCAAGACTTTCCATGAACTTTACCTTTGGTGACATCAAGAGACTGCATGAGGTTGCATCTGTCGACTTAAACTGACCCATTAGCCTGTGTGTGCTGGGGTATGTCTCTTTAACATATATAGATATATCTCATGCTATCCCTACAGTGATGCTGACAGGTAGAACAGTACATTTATTTGGGCACTGAATTTAGCTGATTGTCAATAAACAAAGGTCTCCTATTGTTATATACACCCACAAATCAAACAAGTCTAAAAAATGTTTTAGACTATGGTCTGGAAGTCCATTTTTCAAGAGCTGAAATCGTAAGTTTTGACTCCTTTACAGAGGGACGAAAACATAAATGTGGCAATGATGAAAAGGTGGAATGGAATGCACAGAAATAATAATCATGAGTCTGTCTCTGAAATCATTCCACTCAGATCTTTAACTATGAGCCTTTCAAGTAATCACAAACAACACTAATGTGAGGTGATAGGGTGGCCTAATGGTTAAGGTGTTTGCCTTACAAACACAAGGTGCAGGGTTTGAGTCTCACACAGGATAATTGGCTAGGCTTAAAATGGCTCGCAAGGGCAGTTAGCTTAGTACTAATCTATGAACCTATGAACATAAATAAGGAAGGGGATACCCACTTATTTCTTTTGCAGACTGATCATCTGGTAAAAGGCAGTCTGGTAAAAATTAGCTCTTCAAGCGATTTATTTCCTAGACTAAGAAAACATTTTTATAGAGACAATGCAGAAAATATGTCTGCCTCTCATGAATAGAAGCTGAAAAGAATGTGTTCATAGGCATAATATAGTCTTGCTGGTGTCCAGAAATGGAGCTTTTGGGCTCACAACTAAACATCCAACTTTCTTTTGTTGTTTTACAGTCTCTGTCATCCTATAGCAGTAGCAGCAAATGCCATTTCAGTACCTTGATCTCAGGGCTTTCTTTGTGCATTTCCACTGATATCTTTAATACCAAAAAATATTGATAAAGTTAAAAAGAGCAGGGAGAAACAAGCATATTTCATTCTGACATGCCCTATTTGGACAAGAGCACAATGGTTCAGTCTTTGTCAGTCCAAGTTCTCTCAAATACTTGTCTAGGAAGAGTCTTATCTTGAAAGTTTACTGTCCGATAACTGCAAACCAGATTTTATAATCATATCACTTCTTTTACTTCTTCTTGTACCTGTGTTATTGTGGCAGTTGTTTTACTTCTTGTTGTACCTGTGTTATTGTGACACTTGTTTTACTTCTTGCTGTACCTGTGTTGCCATGGCATTTGTTTTACTTCTTGTTTTATTTGTGTTATTGTGGCACTTGTTTTTCTTCTTGTACCTGTGTTTTTATGGCACTTGTTTTACTTCTTGTTGTACGTGTTACCATGTACTTGTTTTACTTCCTGTTGTGCCTTTGTTATCATGGGACTTGTTTTACTTTATGTTGTACCTGTCTTATTGTGGCACTTGTTTTACCTCTTGTATCTGTATTATAGTGGCACTTGTTTTACTTATTGTTGTATCTGTGTTACCGTGGCACTTGTTTTACCTCTTGTATCTGTGTTATAGCGGCACTTGTTTTACTTCTTGTTGTATCTGTGTTAACGTGGCACTTGTTTTACCTCTTGTATCTGTGTTATAGTGGCATTTATTTTACTTTTTGTTGTATCTGTGTTACCGTGGCACTTGCTTTACTTCCTGTTGTGCCTTTGTTATCATGGCACTTGTTTTACTTCCTGTTGTCATTGTGTTGTTGTGGCACTTGTTTTACTTCCTGTTGTACCTTTGTTATCATGGCACTTGCTTTACTTCCTGTTGTACATTTTCATGGCACTTGAATTTCTTCTTGTTTTACCTTTGCTGCATCTTCCAGTCCTGGTTAATGAACTAAAATAAATAAAGACTCTTTCTAACTACAGTTACCTCAAATGGAAATTTTTCTGAATGGCAAGGTTTAATGTTGTAAAGCGAGACATTTCAGTCTTCTTGGACGGTGTGGTGGTGCAGCGGTTGCATTGTTGCCTGACAGCAAGAGGCTCTTCAATTTATTTTTCAGATGGGGTGTCTTCTGTGCAGAATCTGCATGTCCTCCCTGCATTTGTATAGGTTTCCTCTGGGTGCTCTGGTTTCCTCCCACATTACAAAAACATGCAACTGGAGCATTTCTCCCTGAGCCTCTGCTGAAAATTAGCTTTGTTCCCAGTCAGACTTTGACCAATGTTAAATAAATAAATTCTTAATGTATTTAAAGTAAAAGCTGTTTGTCTTGCCTAAGTGAATTCTGAATTTACCTTGAAACAATGCAGACAGCCATCTTGTATTTATTCCACAAAGTAGAAAACAACAGGAAGGAAGTTTGCATTGATGGATATTCTTGAGTATTTTTAAAAAGAACTAATATCATCAGTCTGCTCCTTTTTATGAAAGAAAAGCGGGACCAACAAGTACCATGACAACATAGGTACAACAGGAAGTAAATCAAGTGCCACAGTAACAAAGCTACAAGAGGAAGTAAAACAAGTGACATGTTTATGAAATCTAGTTGGCAGTTTTCAGGCAGTCAACTTCCAAGATAAGATAATTTCTTAGTGGATAATTGCTTTTGTTTTTTTTTTTTTGTTTATGATAAATTCAAGTCTCTGTGTGGGAGTGTTAGGCTCTATTCCACTAGTTCAGCAGCTGCTGTCTGTTTCAGAGATATTTAATTTCAGCCTACCTCCATGGTGTAGGATAAATCTCTAACTATGACCTGGATGACCCTAAATGTGATTTGCTGTTTGTGTGCTTGGGGGGGCAGGTGAGCGAGGTTGGAAGTGAACAGTCAGTGATAACTGTTGCGTTGTTGATCTCATCCGGAGTGTTAGGGTCTAGCATATAGCATTATGGCTGAAAGTCGACCATAATGCACATTAACCAGGAAAATGGCTGTCTGTGTGTAATGCCTCATCCTAGCAAACAGTGATTGTAGAATTCACAGCAGCTATTGTGGGAAGGGAATTAAGTGGTGTCACCTGTTTGTTCATTTTCTAATTGGTGTAATTTGGATGTTCAATACAGAGGTAAGAGGTGGCCTAACTGCAGCAGAGCTGCAGGAGATACTGTAGGCCAACCTCCCATTGATGAGGCTGTAACAGCTTGGTGCTCTTCCAAATTGTATACATTTATGTAAGATATTGTGGTGCAGCGGTAGCATTGCTGCCTCACAGCAAGAGGTTCTCCCATTCGATTCTCTGCTGGAATGCAGGGAGTGCCTTCTATGTAGAGTCTGCATGTCCTCCCCGTGGTTGGGTGGGTGTTCGAAAGGCATGTGTAAATGGGCGTGCCTTAGTTGAAGGTTGAACATCGAGCTGGCACCTTGGCATTCGTGAAAAATGTACTGCCAATCATTAGTGGACCGGAGTTCCGCTGTGGTGACCCCTAACCGGGAAAAGCCGAAAGACAAAAACAAGTTGCCAGGGAAGTAGGTGTATGACTGGTAGGCTCATTGTCTATTTGGTTTCCCATACATAGTGTCACCCAGAGAGTATCTTAAACATCTTTAAGCAAAAATCTTACTAAAGTTTTAAGTTCACTTTCTTTTTTTTCCTCTTGGTTTAAAAAACATAGCAGTGTTCTGTTCACAGCAGAGGTCCACCTGAGTCAAAGTTGTACCCACATACTTCTCAACCTCTTAGTGGAGGAAATAGGGACAAATCCTAAAACAAATGGCAGGCAAAGGCCCCAAAAACAGGGACAGATTTAAAATATTTTTCTTGTAAACATAGATTAGCATGTATTTTCTGAAGGATATGAAGACTGACACTTCAGTCTATGTCATCTTTGAGAGAATTCAGTCTTCAATGAGTTGCCAGAAAATCACAAATTGCATGACGAACATGCCAAAAACATGAGGCAAAACTGGGAAATTCTGTGAGAATGTAGATAAGTACCCATAATTAGATGGGTTGTGCTGTAGGCCACACCTGCAGCTCCTTCTAGTTTGCAGCACACATTTACTGCCTTTTTTTAAGCTTATGTTTTGAATGTTGCCTTCTACAGATTACTAAAATCTGCCAGTTTCCTGCATCAGTACATTGTTCCACCCAAACTGTACTTTTCTTACCTCCTCTTAACGTGTCACCTTAAATGCCTTTATTGTTTGATGCATTAATCTGCAGGTATTAACAAGCTACTGACAGTACAAAGAAAAAAGTGAACAACGTGAAGTTTTATATTTAACTCTTCCATTTTATTATCTTGCATATTTTTATGAATTTCCCAGATTTTATCACTATAAAGAAATGCTTAAAAGAAAATTGTAGTTCCATAAACAATGCATTAAAAGAGAGACTTCATCGGTAACCTGAAAAAAAACACGTTTTATCATATCGTGATATTTTCTGCAGTACTAATGTATCCCTATCACTTGGTTATTGTGATTTTCTAATTTGTTGCACCCTGAAATGGCCTGATAAGGTTGCCTTACCGATACTCAATGTTTTTACTTCTTTGATATATTACAGGTAAATGTCCCGGTTTTCACTTCAGTAAAGAGATACCAAAAAGATAATAGTTGTATCAGAGGCAGTCTGTGTTAAACAACACACCCCAAAACTGAAAATAAATGATAATAGCATGATTTCTTTCTACAGTAGTAGATTTTTTCTGAAAGTGGTCTCATTGGGTTGCAACATTGGTATGATTTTAGTTTACATGATTCCCCTCCATTCTATTGACTGTCAGGTTCCAGGAAATTTATAAAGTAGGCAAAATAATCTGGTCAAAGCTGTTAAGAAAGTATTTTTGTAGGGCAAAATCCTTTGCATCCCTCACTCCCTAAATCCATGTTCCTACAACCACAGAGAAAAGATAACTTTGTGAAGTTGCAAGGGTTTTGCATCCAGGAAGAAAGAGGTCATTGTCTCCCTCTACTCTTCCCTCATTAGGCCAATCATTGAGTACAATGCCCCATTCGTCATGTATCTTACTAGACACCTGCAACTACTGGAGAGGCTGCAAACGTACCTCACAAAGAGGATCCTAGGCCTTAAACACTTGTCCTGTATTGACAGACTAAAAAAACTCCAACTATTCTGTGTCTCATATCGCCTAGTTAGAGGCGATCTCTGCTTGACTTACAAAGCCATGTATGACCCAGCTCTGTTAGAGATGCTTCATCTAAAGAAATCCCAATCCCTCCGCACCACACACTCCAGAGACCTCA
The DNA here is from genome assembly GCF_019279795.1 of Protopterus annectens. Lineage (NCBI taxonomy): Eukaryota > Metazoa > Chordata > Ceratodontiformes > Protopteridae > Protopterus > Protopterus annectens. The sequence goes on from NC_056730.1 coordinate 984,267,106, forward strand.
GCCTCATTACCACAATCAACAGAACCTGCTGGAGGGACAGGTTGATAATCCAGAGACTGCCCATGCTCTGGAATAGACTTCCCATACATGTCAAACAGAGCACCTCACTGGCCCTCTTCAAGAGAAATCTTGATGAGTGGATGGGAAATCGAAAATTCACCCTGGGGATCATTCCAGTGGCTCTACTCGACACAGGCACTGGGAACTAAGGTTGGGTGGCACAATGCCAAGGTAATCCTATGGGCTAAGCTTGTAAAGGCTCCAGGGCCATTAGCCTAGTACACAACTATGAACCTATGAACCTATAAGAAAATGAATCACTGCTGAGCACAAAATAGTTACCATAATGCCTGTTCTTGTGGAGATTGTGATTAGGGAACTCTGCATCTGCTTATTTATTTGCTATTTGTGTACTGATTAAGTGGGTTGGTCTTTTGACCCTTTTCAGCCATGACTGAAACTGTAAGAGCAAGTACTGATGGTCAAAAGCAAGAATACAAACCATAAGCAAGCTGTATATATTGGTTGAATACATGGCATGCAGAAGATAGAACACTGTAACAGAAAGTAATCTAATACATAGGTAGAATATGCTGAAGATGGTAATAGTTTAAAGTGAAGTAAATATGAAACTGTGTAAAATGTATACAGTAAATCTGCAAATTTCAATAAATACGGAGACATTAGGATGAAATTAACTCATATTTATTGGGCTGTGATATAAGGATTTGAATTTGACACCATTTAATACTGTCTGCTTTAAACTTTGCAAATAGATAATGATTTTATACAATAGCATTTTGCGTCTTTGATGTTATTTTTTTTGAGGACGTAGCATACCTTGTTTTGAAAAGAACATTTACTATCGCTCTGTTTTTCCTTTGACTTACACTGAATAAGTTGTGATTTCATAATTTTTTGACTGTCGCTTGCAAAAGCACCAGCTTTTGTTTTTCTGCTGTTAAGTTCCTTTAATTTTTGTTACTAAGCATCTCTTGAGCAGCATTTAAAGGCTTGACCTACTGCTTTGTTTTGTTGTAAATGTCTGATAGGTACCTGCCCCTTCCCTTTCAGAATTATGCTGCAATTGGTGATCTGGCAAATATCAGAAGGAAAAACAACACATTTCTCAGAAAGCCAAAATGGAGTTTAGAGAAACTGCAAAACTGGGTTCAGCGGGGAACTGTGGGAAAAGCATTAGAGTTGGAAGAATAAATTGTAAAATGTAGCTGCGGTAGTGGTGCTGCGGTAGCGTTGTCACCTCACAGCAAGATTTTGTCCTGTTCGATTCTCAGCTAGAGCGTCTTCTGTGTGGAGGCATGAGTGAATGGGCGTGCCTTCGTTGAAGGTTGTGCATCAGGGCTGGTAACTCGGCATGTAAAATTCCACTACCAAACATTAGCGGACCGGAGTTCCGCTGTGGCGACCCCTAACCAGGATAAGCCGAAAGACACAACAACAGGACTGCATCTCGACCTGGAAATTCCTTCTCAGCAAAATTGCCTCTAGTTTGTCTTGTGCTGTTTAAAATACAGAGTGAAATATGTTTGAGCTGCTTGAGAATAGATATCTATATTACTGCATAATGACACATTAAGAAAAACAACTTGGTCACTGATAACCCACACACAAGACCTGGCTGATTGCCTGTTCTGTTGAATGGGCAAGTTTTTCTAGAAAAGTTGCATATTAGATTAAAAGTACAGAGGGCTGTATTGTCAAATAGAACAAAAAGTACATTGAGATTGCTTCTGATTCTGGTGCCTTTATAAAGAAGGTTATTGACAGCTATACAAGAAAATGCCAGATCTATTTTATGTTTTTTAAACATTGCAAAGTAAAATTATTCCGTTTTTTGAAATAACATACCAGTTGTTAAAGAATAAAGGCCAAACTAAATCTTTTAGAGCCTGCAAAGTTCTTATTTAAGAGATGTTAAATATATCATGCGTGGGAGTAATATGTCTTTTTATCAGTGCTAAATAATTTCTTTATCTTGTCATCCATCTTTTCACTTAGTTGATACTTGCAGATTTGTATTTCAGCTAGAGAAAATGGAATTAGATTCCAGAAAAAAAACCCTGTAAAACCTAATAACACAAAAATACTGGATATCAATATTCGGGTAATGGTAGGGATTAGAAGAGTGGCTTAAATGGAAGAAAAGAAAACAAGCAAAGTGTGAAAACATATATTCAGGTAGTGTTTGTGATAAATCGGAGTTGATGATGCTTTTAAGCTGAGACCATGGAAGGATGTGAGGGGCTGGAATTTTGGTATAAAGTTACTACTGAGTTTAGTACTTCATAGTGTCATCCTATGGTTTGAACATCACCCTTCTACAAGTATTTGATTGGAATGGGCAGTATATTTTTAAGGACAGATCCCCAATCCCTTTTTTTTTCTGCTGATGTGTCAGTGCTGTTCAGATTTTAACTGCTTACATGAAACTGAGTAATTCTTTAACTCGTTTGGTTACTTCCATGACTGCGTTGGGGAGGTGAGAATGAGATGAGTTCCTTTGGGTGGGGCACCACCACGAACCTTGCACATAATTGTGCTTTAGCCATAAAGGGCAAAGCAGTTAAGAACAAAATTGAGGGAGAGGAGCCATTGTAAGTGAATGGTTTCCAGTATGACATAAATACTGTGTAGACTGTGGTGGAGCACATACAACTTTATGCATCCTGAGGGAGTTAAGGAGTTGGGTCAGAGAAGTAGTGCGTTGATGCTGGTTCCTTTAGGGAAGTAGTGCTTTGTTGCTGGTTCCTTTAGGGAAGAAGTACATTGATGCTGGTTCCTTTAGGGAAGTAGTGCGTTGATGCTGGTTCCTTTAGGGAAGTAGTACATTGATGCTGATTCCTTTAGGGATGTAGTGTGTTGATGCTGGTTCCTTTAGGGAAGTAGTGCATTGATGCTGGTTCCTTTAGGGAAGTAGTGCATTTATGCTGGTTCCTTTAGGGAAGTAGTACATTGATGCTGATTCCTTTAAGGAAGTAGTGCATTGATGCTGGTTCCTTTAGGGAAGTAGTGCATTGGTATTAGTTCCATTAGGGATGTAGTGTGCTGATGCTGGTTCCTTTAGGGAAGTAATGCATTGATGCTGGTTCCTTTGGGGAAGTAGTGCATTGATGCTGGTTCCTTTGGGGAAGTAGTGCATTGATGCTGGTTCCTTTAGGGAAGTAGTGCATTGATGCTGGTTCCTTTAGGGAAGTAGTGCATTGATATTGGTTCCATTAGGGATGTAGTGTGCTGATGCTGGTTCCTTTAGGGAAGTAGTGCATTGATGCTGGTTCCTTTAGGGGAAGTAGTGCACTGATGCTGGTTCCTTTAGGGAAGCAGTGCGTTGATGCTGGTTCCTTTAGGGGAAGTAGTGCACTGATGCTGGTTCCTTTAGGGAAGCAGTGCGTTGATGCTGGTTCCTTTAGGGAAGTAGTGCGTTGATGCTGGTTCCTTTAGGGAAGTAGTGCATTGATATTGGTTCCATTAGGGATGTAGTGTGCTGATGCTGGTTCCTTTAGGGAAGTAGTGCATTGATGCTGGTTCCTTTAGGGAATAAGTACATTGATGCTGATTCCTTTAGGGAAGTAGTGCGTTGATGCTGGTTCCTTTAGGAGAAGTAGTGCGTTGATGCTGGTTCCTTTAGGGGATGTAGTGCGTTGATGCTGGTTCCTTTAGGGAAGTAGTGTGTTGATGCTGGTTCCTTTAGGGAAGTAGTGTGTTGATGCTGGTTCCTTTAGGGAAGTAGTGTGTTGATGCTGGTTCCTTTAGGGAAGTAGTGTGTTGATGCTGGTTCCTTTAGGGAAGTAGTGTGTTGATGCTGGTTCCTTTAGGGAAGTAGTGCATTGATGCTGGTTCCTTTAGGGGAAGTAGTGCGTTGATGCTGGTTCCTTTAGGGAAGCAGTGCGTTGATGCTGGTTCCTTTAGGGAAGTAGTGTGTTGATGCTGGTTCCTTTAGGGAAGTAGTGCGTTGATATTGGTTTCATTAGGGATGTAGTGTGCTGATGCTGGTTCCTTCTGCTGGCTTGTCTCTTGATTATATGGAGTTGCCTATAAAACAGCAATTGTGAATAATTCTGTTTTTCATCTGAAATGCAAACATGGAATTCCATTACCTCTCCTTCTAACTCCCCTCCTCCCAGTATCTCTCCCACTTATTACGTCTTCTCTGTTCTCTGTACTGGCAAAACGTATTAGAAACTCTAGAATACCATACGTATTTTATATACATTTAAATTAGCAGTACTATCTTCTAACACAGGGGTGTCCAACAGGTGGCCCTAGGTCCACAATCTGGCCGAACCAAAGCATTTAATCCGGCCCTCAGTATGTCCTACAGCATACTATTTTGAATGGATAGATACATGTTGGGCATGATAATGTGTCCCCCTCAAACCTAGCAAAGTGTGGTAAGTGGCTCCTGAACTGCTTGGTTAGTGGCCCTGAACCGAAAAAAAGACAGCCCCCCCCCCCCCTGTTCTAACACAATTTCTCAACCTGCAGTCTGGCTACAGCCTTCCTTCCTCCACTTGTACTGCATGCCAACTGTCACGTTTGAATAAGGGCATCATTTAAATGGCTGCTTTCCCCCGGTACTATTGTCTGGTAAACAGTGAGCTTACTGTAATTGAACTAAAGGATCTCATTTTCTGCACATTGTTTTTATCTTTAGCACTATGTACCAAACTGGCAAATGCACTATTTATTTGTATTTTATAAAGATTATATGTAATGCATTCAGAGAAGTCTAACATTGTATCATGTTTAATTGTCTTGTATTAATGATTATCTTAATTGCCATTTTATATGTGGAACTTATTTCCTTGGATCCCAGTAAAATAGGCTTTTGTGTAGTTAGATTTACCAAGTTAACAAAGGCAAATCAATCAGTCAGTCAATCAATCTGTAGTATATATTAGCTGTCTGTATGGAACAATTGCTTTTTTTTTCTTAATTCAGTTTAAAAACTTAATTCGACTAACACTCCTGTTCTGAAGTGTTCAAAAGGGTATCAGGATGAGCATAATGTACTTTTTAGAATCTCATCTTCTTGCTGTGAAAATGAGAGAAATGAAGCCTGAATGGTTCATCTAGAGTGGGGAAAAACTGTAAAGTTAATTCTGACCAAGAATTTTATTTTCCATAACAACTTTTTTATAGAAGGTATGACTGGAACTACAAAAAAATGTTTAAAAAAAATCATCATAAGCAAGAAACTAAAATCTGACCGTTAGATAATTCCCCACGTCACTCAATGGGTTGCCAACTGGCTTACTGACCGAACCCACACTGTAAAAGTAGCTGACTCCAAATCCAGCTCCAGACAAGTGACAAGTGGAGTACCTCAGGGTTCAGTCCGGAGAACTCTCTTGTTTGGCATCTACTTCTCTGAAGTACAGGCCAACACTAAGGGACTGTGGCTAAAAAAGTTTGCAGATGACTGCAAACTGGGAGCCATTATTGAATCCCCAAATGATGTTGATACTCTACAAAAGGGCCTTAAAGAAACAGATGCTTGGTGCCAGAGCCATGGGCTCAAGCTCAATGCCAAGAAATGTATAGTTATCCCCTTTGGGAAAAAACATGTACCCGTGAATTACCACATAGGTGGCAGTACACTAATCACCTTCAGTGACCACATCCCCTCAACAGTCAGGAAATCCTATGTGGCACACCTCATCACTAAGGGCTTTTCATCCAGAAAAAAGGAGGTCATTGTCCCACTGTACTCATCCCTCATTAGACCCATTATAGAATACAACGTCCCATTTGGTATGTACCTCTCAAGACATCTGCAACAACTAGAAAGGCCGCAGAAATTCCTCACTAAAAGAATCACAGGCCTAAAGCAGATGCCCTATGTTGACTGCCTTAAAAAACTCCAGCTATACTCTGTCGCATATCGTCTATTCCGAGGTGATCTCTGCTTAACATACAAGGCCATGTTAAACCCAGAGCTGTTGGACATGCTACACTTAAAGAAATCCCAACCCTCAGAGTCACATGCTCCAGGGATCTAAACCTTGTCATCACAATAAACAAAACATGCTGGAGGGATAGGTTCCTGACCCAGAGACTCCCCAGACTCTGGAATAGACTGCCCATACATGTCAAGCAGAGCACCTCTTTGGCCCTCTTCAAAAGGAACCTTGATGACTGGATGGGAGAAAGGAAATTCACCCCAGAGATCACATCAGTCACCCTGCTAGACGGGTCCAGGGAAGTAAATAGTGTGGGAAGAAATAGCCAGGGAATTGTTATGGCTAGGCTTGTATAGGCCCTCGGGCCGATAGCCTAGTACCACCCTATGAACCTATTCATTGATTCATTTATTTTTTTATATGTACTATATGTACTTTATCCCAGCAAGCAGTGGGGTGTAAGGCATGAAACAAATTTTGGGCTTGATTCCTGTCCATCTCAGAATGTTCACATAACACACACACACACACACACACACACACACACACACACACACACACACACACACACACACACACACACACACAGTATGCTGTGTCTGATTCAAAGACTCTTGTAGTGCTGCACAGCTACGAAGCTTAAAGCTACTAGCGCTACAGTGGTAATGTAAATCCAAGCATGTGATGAACGATAAAAAAATACTAAAAATGAAAAAATAAAAGGCTGTGTAGCACCAGCTAGGGTTTAAAACTTTAATAAAATACAAATAAATAAAAAAACATAAGCGCTTTAGTCTCTACCAAGGAGACTTCATCACATACAAAACTTTACATCACTTCCCTTTCTTAAATACTCTTCTTAATTAGGCAAAAAAAGGCATCACCTGTCATAAAATTAAATTAAACAATACTTATTGTCTGAACCTTAAAAGGAACAGAAACCATTTACAGACCACTTTTTACATGCTTAATTTTCTATAGGATCTGAAGACAAAAACTGAAGTTATTATTCAAAAGCCATGTTTCAAAATGTAAACTAACAAAAGGGCAAAAAAGTACAACCGGTACTTCCTGCTACTTATTCACACTGTAGCTGCCCTTTGTTTAAGCAATGGCTTAAGGGACACATGTTCATTGAGACCAGGGGAGAAAATTGCCTTCAGCTTCAATTGCCATACCAATTTTTTCTTTAACAGATACTTAGGCTTTACATTGTCAATAATCTCAAACCTAAATTTGTTTAAGTTGTCACATAAAATCGAATGTTTAAAAAGAGCATTGGTCTCCTTTTTTATACCCCATCTTGTAAAGATGTTCATAAATTCTTGTTCCTAATGTTCTCTCTGTCTTGCCTATATAAAAGGCAGGACACCCTTCACACTTAGCTAAATGTATTAACCTCTTAGTTTTACAATTACCATTTCTGACCTCTACTCTGTTACATGACCCATTCTCCAGTGTAATGTTCATAGATTAGTACTAGGCTAACTGCCCTTGCAAGCCATTTTAAGCCAAGCCTAACCAATTATCCCTTGTGAGATTCAAACCCTGCACCTTATGTTTGTAAGGCAAACACCCTTTTTGGAATAAAGCAGCGGAAGTGAAAGCACTATTTTTTTCAGTCTATCTATGGCAGCAGTAGGGCATGTATGGTTGTGTGTGTGTGTGTGTGTGTGTGTGTGTGTGTGTGTGTGTGTGTGTGTGTGTGTGTGTGTGTGTGCACATGTGCGTGTGTGTCTGTAGGACTCATCAGTGTGCACATGGGCATGGCTGAGACTGTATCTGGTTGTGTGTCTGTTTATGTATGTATAAATGTGGGCATAATTGGGACTGTGCATGTGTGTGTGTGTGTGTGTGTGTGTGTGTGTGTGTGTGTGTGTGTGTGTGTGTGTGTGTGTGTGTGTGTGTGTGTGTGTGTGCGTGCGAGTGTGTGGGCACATGTGAGCATGACTGGGTCTGTATCTGGTTATTTGCCTGTGTGCGTGTATTTGTATATGTGGGTATGTGTGTGACAGATTAGGGGAACAATAATACAGTTGTTCCCTCTGTGCAGAGTGTCTGGTTCATAGATATACAAAAGAGAGACTAATGAAAGCTTTTACTCCATGAGGATCTTGCATGCCTCCAAATTATTAGTTCTGTACTGCTACTGGGACAAGGAGAGCAGCACAGTTACAGCTACACAGCTAAACTTGCGTGCCTCCTGTCCATCTAAAGAAACTTCAGCCCCTCTTCCCCACCTTCAAAGCTGAACTTAAAAAAATCCTCTGTACCAAATGAAACTGATTGTGTTTGCCATGCAGCGGGCCACATATCGTAAGGTGTCAGCCTGTAGCACCTCTCTCAACCACTGGCACCTTTTACTTCCCCCTACTCTGACTCTCATTATCCCACAGCTTTTCAACCACAGTGTCAACCTGAAATATGAACATATAAAGTCGTGAAATGTACATTTCTTTTATAATTCTTGCTATATATGCTAATTGCTACTGTACAGTTTTTGTTATATATTAATTTCTGTTCTGTTTTGCATATGTACAACTTCTGTTCCCATATTTTTCTCCTTTGTGAATTATTTCACCCCATAGTACCAGCAAATGGTCAGTTATGATTAGTGCATTACCCAGATAAACGAATTAAAATAAATTAAAATAAAAAAATGTACATGATGCTGGAGCTAGTTTATGTGATGTATTGCAGCAAAGGCAGATGTTCAGTCTGCAGTGAGAAATCTGCATTCTCCATGTGTGTAGTCGATTTATTTATTTTATTTATTTATTTTTATTTATTTACTTTTCATTGGGTAGCCGTCTAGGTGAACCGGGCCAGACGTGGCGCTTTTTCAGTCACAGCCTAGGCAGTGGTACAAAAGCAGAAAACATTTCTTATTTCTCCTCTATCCTACTGTTGCAATACTTCACTTACATCTTCTGACAGTCTGGCAATGAAATGATGTTAAGTTCCAATTTCATTTGTCAGTCTACAGAGTTAGGAGTAACTCTAGAATTGAAAACCCCATATAAATAAAGATAGAAATAAAATCCTGCATCACTGTTAGCTATCTGCTATGTCCAGCATTTCTACATCTGGTGGTTTCTCTGTATAGATGAAAGTGAAGGAGCATAATTTCAAAAATCTTGCAAAAAGGCAGCATTTGCTGCTACTGCTTTGGAAATTTCTTTCTTGGCTGGCACACAAGAGAGGGAGACAAGAAAATGTTAATGTGACAAGAAAATGACATGGAAATTCATATCAGGGTAGGCTATGCTTTGCATATGCAGTAAGACCCACGTTGCTGACTGCAGCTAACATCAGCCCAAACCATTTTACAGTTTGCATATATTATTTTTTTTTTTAAGTTCACTGTAAAAATATCAAGCCTGTGGTATTCCATTAAGTGTATAATCAACTGCTTCGGAATAGGCAGTATAATCCTAGACAGAGATGATGGTTACAAGATGTAGTACCTAACTGTGATGCCACTGACAAAAATATGTGTTTGAATCCTACCTCCTCTGTTTGCATACTTTTGACTGCCCATGTCATTTAACAGCCATTATTCCAGGTTACTGCTCACAATGTCTATATGCATTGCCACTTTATGGTCTTATACTTAGGAAAAACTATGGGTCCACTTTTAAATGTTGAAATTCCAAAATCTTGACTTTTAAAAAAAGTACCCAAAACATCGAGATTTCAGAATCTCAACATTTAAAAGTGGGTTAAAAAAAAGAGAGAGACTTGAAATAAAGTGTTTGCAGGGGGGCATCCCCCAAACCAACCCTACTTAAATATACCAACTCCGAGATCGCACTACAGTGAAGAGAACGGTAATGCTCCTGTTGCACTTACCGTTCTCTTCACTGTAGTGCGATCTCGGAATTGATATATTTAAGTAGGGGGGTGCGAGGGGTGCAGGGGGGCTTGCCCCCTGCAAACAGTTTGTTTTACTTTATTTGCAAACAGTTTGTTTTACTTTATTTTTTTTACACACTTTTAAATGTCAAGATTCTGAAATCTCGATGTTTTGGGTATGCTTTCTTAAAAGTCAAGATTTCGGAATTTTGACATTTAAAAGTGGACCCAAATATATCTACTATATATATATATATATATATATATATATATATGTGTGTGTGTGTACTTGAACACACATATATTTATAGCTATATATATATATATATATATATATATATATATATATAATATATATATATGGTTTACTAATAAAATTGTGGATTACACAACAAAATTTGTTCATATGAGCGACTCACAACACCAATGACAGCAGAGAAAGTAGGTCAGTATGTGAAATGTCATGCCGAGTATTTAATTTTGGTATTATTCAACATAATGTTTCACCTGCACCTTTTGCTTTTCAGCGGTATGAACATACTGCACAACACTGAACTGCACATTTTTGCAGGGGGGCAAGCCTCGGTGCACCCCCCCATGGGGAGCTGTGCCCCCCACACCTCCAGCAAATTACATATTCCAACTCCAAGATCGCACCACAGTGAGGAAAAGGATAAATTTCCCAATCTGCACTGTACCGCAATCTCTGTTCACAAATATCAGCAAATGCACAGTAGCATTTGCTGCAGTGAACACTTGCAAACATGAAGGTCGGCCGTATGGGATTCAGCCATCTGTAATTTGCCATTCCATGTTCGCTGAACCTTCATTCTTTTTATAATATATATATATATATATATATATATATATATATATATATATATATATATATATATATATATATATCCATATACATATTTAATATATGTATGTTTGTTTTCTTTAGGTTCATATGTGTGTACTAGGCTAATGGCTCTGGAGCCTTTACAAGCCTAGCCCATAGGATTACATAGGATTGGCATTGTGCCACCCGACCTTCGTTCCTAGTGCCTCTGTCGAGTAAAGCCACTGGAATGATCTCTGGGGTGAATATTCTATTTCCCATCCACTCATCAAAATTTTTCTTGAAGAGGGCCAGTGAGGTGAGATGCTCTGCTTGACATGTATGGGAAGTCTATTCCATAGCATGGGCAGTCTCTGGATTATGAACCTGTCCCTCCAGCATGTTCTGTTGATTGTGGTAATGAGGTTGAGGTCTCTGGAGCATGTGGTGTGGAGGTATTGGGATTTCTTCAGATATATAATTTCTAACAGAGCTGGGTCAGACGTGGCTTTGTAAGTAAAGCAGAGATCACCTCTAAGTAGGCGATATGAGACAGAGAATAGTTGGGAGTTTTTTTTAGTCTGTCCATATAGGACAAATGTTTAAGGCCTACTATCCTCTTTATGAGGTACTTTTGTGGCCTCTCCAGTTGTTGCAAGTGTTTAGTGAGGTACATGCCAAATGGGGCATTGTACTCGATGACTGGCCTAATGAGGGAAGAGTAGAGGGAGACAATGACGTCTTTCTTCCTGGATGCAAAACCCTTAATAATGAGATGTGCCACATAGAAGGACTTTCTAACCACAGTGGCAGTGTAGTGGTCAAAAGAGAGGTTGCTGTTAACCTGTGTTTTCAGATCTCTTATTTATTTATTATTTATTTATTTTACATTTGTTTATCGGGATAGTCTGACTGGATACATGTCCATTTTAAGCAGAGGCCCGGAGAGAAAAGATCCAAAAAACACATTCAACAAACTGTTACATTTTTACAGTTTAAAACACAAAATAAATGCAAATAAAAAGATTTGTACACAGATGTAAACAAACACAACAAACAGATATACACAAATTATTACATTTTTACTCAGATGGAAAATTTTAGACAGTCTTTTTAAGAATGATAGGGTATTGGATGCCTACTAGCCTAACTTGGTAGTAGATCCAAGGAGATCATAGGATATTTAAGTTAAGAAACAAAGTGTAGGCAGATGTCCTCCATGTGCACACGAGTGATAAGTTTGGATTAGGACAAGGACATAGCCATCGTTTTGTAAAGTATTGAATCAGATTTTTCTTGAACTGAGGTAGAGAGAGTTCAGATGTAAGATTAGCAGGAAGAGAATTCCAAGTTTTGCCAACAGAGTTAGCAAATAGAGATTCTCCGGCTGTGTTGTTGGATTTGAGAGTTTGAACTAGTAGTCTTTCAGATGAATGAAGTGCGCTAAGGTTACTGTAGGGGGTGATGAGGTTTTTAAGTACGGGTGTATTATCTGGTTGGTAGAGGATCTTGTGTGCAACTATTAGTTGGTTAACCTGAAGTAGGTTAGGCAGTTCAAGCCATCCTAGTAGATTTAGATTATGACAGTGATGAGTTCTGTAGGCTGCATCGGTAGCAAATCTAGCAATGTGATTGTAGCTGCTAGAAAGTTTATTAAGGTCAGTTTTGCTGAGGTTTGTAAATAGAGGGGAAGCATAGAGGAGGGTGGAGAGTAGATGTGTAAGGGCATTTACATTTCTGGCTAATGGCTTTAGGAAGGGCTTGATCCTATATAGTGAGCCAAGTTTTTTATTAACTGTTTTAATAGTTTTATTGATATGCAGATCAAACTTAAGGATGTTCTTCATCTCACATTGCTGCAGTCCTTACTTATGGGTAGTCCGCTGTCCTCGGTCGGCCCGAATACCAAAGTATTAGGCTGACGTCGGTCATGGGCGCCTAGATCTGACATCAGAGCGTCAGGGTATAAAGGCGCATGACCGACGTCATATCCTCAGTTTTTTTTGCCGCATGGTCCGATGCAGAAGCAGCGTTGCAAGTGCCGTTCGGCGTTCTGAAATTTTTCGTGGAGTTTCAGACCGATACCAAGTTGGCTAAGTACCCGTTAGAATATTTTTGTTTTTCTTGCCTCAGTTACTTACCGGATGTCAGAAAAAGTGAATAATTGTATTTCTTGTGGGAAACAGATACCGCATAGGGATTACCACTCGCTTTGTATTCCTTGTTTGGGACCGGAGCACAACGTAGTTGGGTGTCGGTTTTGTGCTAGTTTAATAAGCGCACTATAAAACGGAGGTTAGATTGCGCTAGGTTAGTCTTTGGCAAGAGGTGTAATTATAATATGCCGTCGGATGTTCCGCCTGCTTCTACTAAGAAGCGCAAAGACAAATCTTTAAAGCCTAGGCAGGATGATTCGTCCGTTACGGACGCCGGATCTTTAGAAGCTACAGCTGAACAGGTGGATCCGGCTGAAGTTTCTGTTGAGTCCCAGGGGGAAACTTTGATTTTACATGATGTGGCCTCTCAGGAGGCAGGTCAGGCTGAAGGGGCCTCTCAGGTTACTATTCTCACTTCTATGCCTAAGGTGGTTAGGCCTTCTGTTACTGTTTCTAAGTCTCCTTCTAAGGGCAGGTCTGTTTTGCCTTCCTCTGGTGTCAGTTCTGGTTCTTCAGGGTCTGTGCCTAAAAAGCACATGCTTAAAATGGCAGAGGATTTGATTACTTTAATTAGAGGTTCTATGCCCCCTCCTGATAAGAGGCCCAGGATGGAGCCAGAGTTGGACAGTTTGGAGCAGGCCTCAGATGATTCAGAGTCTTCTGCTGAGGACATTCAAGATTTCCTCCTTATTCTGATTCTGATGCAGAGGATTCCACTCCTTCTGCTTCTCCTCCAGAGGATTTTTCATTTTCAGAAACTCTGCATTCCATGAGGGAGCATTTTAAGTGGGAAGGACAGGATTACTCTGATTCACGGAAGAGACTTAGGAGTTCTTGTTTTTACCACAGCATAGACCCTTAGCTATACCTCCGGTTTTGGATGTTGTTTCAGATGTTTTCTCGGAAGCTTCTCTTAATCCAGATTCTGTGCCTCCTGCTCCAGTTAAACCGGACAGGTATTATAGGGTGCCTGAGGCTCATAAATATCTTTATAAGAGTCCTAGGGCGGACCCAGAAACTATTAGTCAGGGGCCTAAGGGTGTTAGAGCCTCTGTTGTTAAGAATCCGGTTCCTCTGGATAAGGAAGCTAGAGCTTTGGATAGATGGGATAAGAAGGTGTATACCTCTTCTACTTTAGCAATGAGAGCTTTGAACTGCCAGTTTCATATGTTGAAGTATCAGAATTTCCTCCTTTCTCAGCTAAGATCTAAAGTGGATGCTTTGGCAGAAGGCATAGAGTGTAAAGAATTGCAGGATTTAGTGCATGTTTCTGAACAGGTAGGAAAGCACTCTTTGCAATGTGGTTTTGATGCTTTACAGGCTTCTTCTAGGGTGGCTGCCACTGGTTCAGTTATTCGTAGGCACGCCTGGCTTAAGGATCAGAATTTGTCTGAGCATGTTAAGTCTAGAATTCTGGATGCCCCTTTACAGTCTGAAGTTTTGTTTGGTCCTCCTGTGGAGTCAGTCTTAAAGAAAATGGAAGACAAGGCTAAGTCTATGCAGACTGTTAAAGATTTTTTGCAGGTACAACCTCCAACGTTTAGTAGAAATTGGCCTACTAAGGGGTGGACGTACCCTTCTTCTGATTCTCAGTCTAGGGGTAGATCTAGGCGTGGTAGGGGCAGAGCTCAGAGTACCTTCAGGCTGAGACAATGGAGTTCGCCTGCTCAGTCTGCTGGTGAGGGCAGGGGCCAGTCCTTTCGTAAACAGGGCCAATGACCTGCATTTTCAGCTGCCAGATTCTTCTTGCCTGGCAGCTCCTTTGGGAGGAAAGTTGGCTCTTTTCAAGCAAAATTGGCATTTAGTCACCCAGGACAAATGGGTATTGGACATTATAAACCGAGGTTACAAGTTCTATTTCCATACCATGCCTCCTTTCAAGGGCATCCCAGACGTCCCTCCTCAGCAAAGGATAGAGGCTCACAAACAAATTTCTTTACTTCTTCAAATAGGAGCTATACAGCCAGTTCCTCTGTCAGAAGTGGGCCTAGGATTTTATTCTCGCCTGTTTCTAGTTCCAAAGAAAGGGAACACGTGGAGACCAATTTTGGATTTATCTATCCTCAACACTTACCTGGACATTCCAAAGTTCAATATGCTGACTTTACAACAACTTTTACCTCTGTTGGGAAAAGATCACTGGATGGTTACTCTGGATCTCAAAGAGGCTTACCTTCATGTTCCTATCAGGCCCAGTTGCAGGAGGTACCTGCGTGGCTGGAAATTTACATTATCAGTTCTCTGCATTGCCCTTTGGCTTATCTACTGCACCCAGAGTGTTCACAAAGGTTCTGGCTCCAGTGATAGCTTTTTCAGACTAAGAGGAATACAGATTTATCCTTATTTGGACGATTGCCTGATTATTGCACAAGAAAAGGACGAACTTCTTCATCATCTACAGTATGTGATGGCAGTGTTAAGATGCCTAGGGTATTCTGTGAACGAAACAAAGTCCAGTCTAGTACCCTCTCAGGACATGTGCTTTCTGGGTGTGAGACTGAATACAGCTTCCCAGATGGCTTTTTGACCCCGGACAAACAAAGAAGCCTTTCTCTTTATTTCCATCAAATGTCTCTACGGTCCAGGCTGACTGCAAGGACAGTCCTTCAAGCCTTGGGGTTCATGGCATCTTGTATTCTGGTGCTTCCCAATGCCAAATTGCATATGAGGAAGCTTCAATGGTATCTCAAAAATGTATGGACACAGCACTGCCAAGATCTAGACATTGTCATTCAGATAATACCTTGCATTCAGAAGGAGTTTTTGTGGTGGGCTCAGGAATGTCACCTAAACAAGGGACTCTCTGTGACCCGCCAGAGGCGGTCAGATTCTAACGACAGATGCCTCGGACAAGGCTTGGGGAGCACACCTCAATGGAAAATGGGTGCAAGACACGTGGCCTGTCAAACTCCAACATTTGCATATCAACTTGAAGGAAATGTTAGCAGTCCAGTTTGCATTGATGGCTTTCAAAGATTTACTTCACCCAGGGCAGGTGTTGATTCAAACAGACAACACTATTGTCATGTGGTACATCAACAAGCAAGGGGGATCCCATTCTTACCCTCTTTGCAGGCAAGCGATGATTTTGTGGGAAACTGCTCTCAATCTACACCTCAATCTTCAGGCAAGGTTTCTACCAGGAGCACAGAACTCCTTAGCAGATGTGTTGAGCAGACAAATAGTGGATCCTCACAAGTGGAAATTGGATCCTCATGTATTTCAAAAGTTGACAGTGTTATGGGGAACTCCAGACATAGATCTGTTCGCTTCTCCACTAAATTGCCAGTTGCCAAAGTTTTGCACAAAAATGTTTCACCACACAGCTTGGAAGGTGGACGCTCTATCATTCAGTTGGAACAATCTTCATGTATATGCCTTTCCACCTCTGCCTCTTCTTCCCAAGGTACTTTTGAAGGCCAGACAAGACAAGCCAACCATGATTTTGAAATTCCAAAATCTCGACTTTTAAAAAAAAACGTACCCAAAACATCGAGATTTCAGAATCTCAACATTTAAAAGTGGGTTAAAAAAAAGAGAGAGACTTGAAATAAAGTGTTTGCAGGGGGGCATCCCCCAAACCAACCCTACTTAAATATACCAACTCCGAGATCGCACTACAGTGAAGAGAACGGTAATGCTCCTGTTGCACTTACCGTTCTCTTCAAACTGGATATATTTAAGTAGGGGGGTGCGAGGGGTGCAGGGGGGCTTGCCCCCTGCAAACAGTTTGTTTTACTTTATTTTTTTTACACACTTTTAAATGTCAAGATTCTGAAATCTCGATGTTTTGGGTATGCTTTCTTAAAAGTCAAGATTTCGGAATTTTGACATTTAAAAGTGGACCCAAATATATCTATCTATATATATATATATATATATATATATATATATATATATATATATATATATAGATATGTGTGTGTGTACTTGAACACGCATGTATTTATAGCTATATATATATATATATATATATATAAATATATATATAAATAAATATATATATATATATATATATATATATATATATATATATAAATATATATATAAATAAATATATATATATATATATATATATACATATATATATATATATATGGTTTACTAATAAAATTGTGGATTACACAACAAAATTTGTTCATATGAGCGACTCACAACACCAATGACAGCAGAGAAAGTAGGTCAGTATGTGAAATGTCATGCCGAGTATTTAATTTTGGTATTATTCAACATAATGTTTCACCTGCACCTTTTGCTTTTCAGCGGTATGAACATACTGCACAACACTGAACTGCACATTTTTGCAGGGGGGCAAGCCTCGGTGCACCCCCCCATGGGGAGCTGTGCCCCCCCCCACACCTCCAGCAAATTACATATTCCAACTCCAAGATCGCACCACAGTGAGGAAAAGGATAAATTTCCCAATCTGCACTGTACCGCAATCTCTGTTCACAAATATCAGCAAATGCACAGTAGCATTTGCTGCAGTGAACAATTGCAAACATGAAGGTCGGCCGTATGGGATTCAGCCATCTGTAATTTGCCATTCCATGTTCGCTGAACCTTCATTCTTTTTATAATATATATATATATATATATATATATATATATATATATATATATATATATATATATATATATATATATATCCATATACATATTTAATATATGTATGTTTGTTTTCTTTAGGTTCATATGTGTGTACTAGGCTAATGGCTCTGGAGCCTTTACAAGCCTAGCCCATAGGATTGGCATTGTGCCACCCGACCTTCGTTCCTAGTGCCTCTGTCGAGTAAAGCCACTGGAATGATCTCTGGGGTGAATATTCTATTTCCCATCCACTCATCAAAATTTTTCTTGAAGAGGGCCAGTGAGGTGAGATGCTCTGCTTGACATGTATGGGAAGTCTATTCCATAGCATGGGCAGTCTCTGGATTATGAACCTGTCCCTCCAGCATGTTCTGTTGATTGTGGTAATGAGGTTGAGGTCTCTGGAGCATGTGGTGTGGAGGTATTGGGATTTCTTCAGATATATAATTTCTAACAGAGCTGGGTCAGACGTGGCTTTGTAAGTAAAGCAGAGATCGCCTCTAAGTAGGCGATACGAGACAGAGAATTGTTGGGAGTTTTTTTTAGTCTGTCCATATAGGACAAATGTTTAAGGCCTACTATCCTCTTTATGAGGTACTTTTGTGGCCTCTCCAGTTGTTGCAAGTGTTTAGTAAGGTACATGCCAAATGGGGCATTGTACTCGATGACTGGCCTAATGAGGGAAGAGTAGAGGGAGACAATGACGTCTTTCTTCCTGGATGCAAAACCCTTAATAATGAGATGTACCACATAGAAGGACTTTCTAACCACAGTGGCAATGTAGTGGTCAAAAGAGAGGTTGCTGTTAACCTGTGTTTTCAGATCTCTATTTATTTATTTATTTATTTATTTATTATTTATTTATTTATTTTACATTTGTTTATCGGGATAGTCTGACTGGATACATGTCCATTTTAAGCAGAGGCCTGGGGAGAAAAGATCCAAAAAACACATTCAACAAACTGTTACATTTTTACAGTTTAAAACACAAAATAAATGCAAATAAAAAGATTTGTACACAGATGTAAACAAACACAACAAACAGATATACACAAATTATTACATTTTACTCAGATGGAAAATTCTAGACAGTCTTTTTAAGAATGATAGGGTATTGGATGCCTACTAGCCTAACTTGGTAGTAGATCCAAGGAGATCATAGGATATTTAAGTTAAGAAACAAAGTGTAGGCAGATGTCCTCCATGTGCACACGAGTGATTAGTTTGGATTAGGACAAGGACATAGCCATCGTTTTGTAAAGTATTGAATCAGATTTTTCTTGAACTGAGGTAGAGAGAGTTCAGATGTAAGATTAGCAGGAAGAGAATTCCAAGTTTTGCCAACAGAGTTAGCAAATAGAGATTCTCCGGCTGTGTTGTTGGATTTGAGAGTTTGAACTAGTAGTCTTTCAGATGAACGAAGTGCACTAAGGTTACTGTAGGGGTGATGAGGTTTTTAAGTACGGGTGTATTATCTGGTTGGTAGAGGATCTTGTGTGCAACTATTAGTTGGTTAACCTGAAGTAGGTTAGGCAGTTCAAGCCATCCTAGTAGATTTAGATTATGACAGTGATGAGTTCTGTAGGCTGCATCGGTAGCAAATCTAGCAATGTGATTGTAGCTGCTAGAAAGTTTATTAAGGTCAGTTTTGCTGAGGTTTGTAAATAGAGGGGAATCATAGAGGAGGGTGGAGAGTAGATGTGTAAGGGCATTTACATTTCTGGCTAATGGCTTTAGGAAGGGCTTGATCCTATATAGTGAGCCAAGTTTTTTATTAACTGTTTTAATAGTTTTATTGATATGCAGATCAAACTTAAGGTTATTGTCTATTATAACTCCTAAGAGTTTGGTTGAGGAATTTGGGGAAGTAATGGTGCTGTTGTTGGATTTTAATGTAAAGGTCGTAGGGGTAGACCTGCGAGTGGGGGAGAAAAGCATCAGTTTGGTTTTATTAGGATTTAACATGAGACAACGGCTAAGGAGCCAGTTTTCAATTGTGTTAAAAGTATTTTGAGATAGAATCTGCAACTCTGTAGGTGAAGTGTCTGAGCATACAAGAGTGGAGTCATCCGCATAGTGAATGCATGTTGCATTTGGGATGACCTTATACAAATCATTGATGAAAATGGAATATAATAGTGGATCTAGTATGGAGCCTTGGGGTACTCCGAGGGTGACGGGTAAAAGGGTGGATAGTTTGCTCTGCCATAGGAAAGCCTGTTGTCTACCACTGAGATAGGATTGAAACCAATGGATGGCCTGGTCCTCTAGGGAGATGGATTTCAAAGTGTTTATGAGTGTTTGGTGGTTTACCATATCAAAGACTTTCGAAAGATCGAGAAAGATAGCAGAGGAAAGTTTATCATTGTTTTGTGTTGGTTAATGACATTAGATAAGGAGAGGAGGGCTGAGGTTGTACTATGGAATGTTCTAAAGCCATGGTGGGTGTTGGCTAGAAGATTATTATAGATAAGATATTTTAGGAGTTGATTATGGATGCATTTTTCCGTAATTTTAGCCAAGGGTGACAGAATAGCTAAGGGTCTATAGTTTGACAGGTCAGTAGAGCTCCCCTGTTTATGGAGTGGGATGACATGGGATGTCTTCCAGACGGAGGGGGTGGATACTTCAGTTATAGTTCTGTTGATCAGGATTGATTGTATGCTATGGCATCTGCAACTTTTTGTAGATATTCTGCATGGAGTAGATCAGCTGACAGGGTGGTAGGCTTTATGTATCTAAGTTGATCTATGGATTTCTTTGTGGTCCGTGAAGTGGCCCAAGCCCTATTTCTAAGTAGCATTTTATGTCTGGTTTCTTTTGAGAGCCAAGGAGCAACTTTTGTTTTGGTTCTAATAGTCCGTGCTGGTGCATGGGTGTCAAGGATGGATAAGAATTTGGTATTAAAGAAATGTACTGTTTCTTCAAGTGGTAATTGTTTCAGAACTGACCAATTGCAAGATTTGAGTTTATTTTAGAGATTTCGTGCAGTTGAAATTCTTATTGTTCCTTACTGTTTTAAAAATGGACTAGTTATAGATATCAGCTTTTTGCCTGATTAAATAGGTAAGGACGTGATCACTTACATCATCAGGCAAGGTCTCACTCTTGTATTTGAGGGGATGGATGTTAACAAGAATCCAATCCAGAATACTTACTTTATTGTTGGGTTTACTGATCCTAGTGGGGGAGGATACGACCTGTGAAAATCCATAAAGGTTTATGTGGTGAGTGGGCGGTTCTGAGGAACACATGTTCCAGTCTGTGTTGAAGTCCCCAAGTACAATGGTTTCTTGTGGGTAGTTGCTGGATAACCAATGTGGGATATCTTCATGGGTAGTTATGTTATTGCCTGGGGGGATATACACACAGATGAGATTTATACATTTGTTCTTATTAATGTGGAGCTTAGTGATAAGCATTTCAGCATTGCCAAATAGGGATGTTTGCAGGGCATTATTGGACACTTCAAGCATGGATTTGTACAGAACAGCTACCCCACCTCCCTTCCTATTGGTTCGATCAAGCCTTAGGATGTTATAGCTTGGTGGTATAATTTCATTATCTGAAGTAGAAGGCTTTAGCCAGGTTTCAGTAAGACATAGTATGTCTGGGGAAAGAGCATCTAAGAGGGCATGTAGGTGTTGAATCTTATTGTTTACACTTCTGATATTTAGGTGACGGATCAAGAGTGAGTTTGGGGGTTTCTCTAAGATTTGTGTAGTAGTGGGACAGTTAGTAATGGACCGAGAGCCAGTGGATGAGGATGGGCCAGGATTTGGGTGAATATCTCCATCCATTGTCAGGTTGCATTGCAATCTGATTGTGAGCTTCCAGATTTTAATTAATAAACTTTGGTATCTTTTGGTTTAGGGTTGGCATATCTTGTTCTAATGGGATACTGATACCTAGTAAGTAAGGAGTTAGATGGGAGGGGATGTATTAAGTTTTCAAGCGTGTGTGTAGCTGTATAGGTGGAGGTTTGGCTTTTTGGGTAGTGGAAACCTGGGTATGTATTATATTCATAGGCAGTAAGAAGATGTGGGACAAGCAGAAATGGTAGCAGAGAGTATAGTAGTAATATTGTAATTGGTTTCATTGCAAGTAACACTGGGATTATTGAGGTTGACTTTCCCTCACTTTAAACTATTTAAGATAGAATAGAGGGGTTAAGTACTGGAGAGCCTATTGATGACTTGGATATGGCTGATTGGTTGCAGAAAGAGGGGGCGTGGTTGTAGCACTATATATTTAGCTGTACTGGGAGCAGGTGGGAATTGGGGACAGGGCGGGGTATGGAGCAAGCCTGAGCGCAGAGAGGGTGACCGGAGCAGGGCTGAACTAGACCACGAGATAGTAAGGGTCTGTGTATACTGCGTGAGTGCACTGGAGCTAAAAGTAGGGGTTTTTTTTGTAACTTTGTACTGGGTTCTTCTACTTTTTATAACAATTTGGTCTACAGAGTCACTTTTTTTGCGTTTTATAGTTTTATGGCTATGAGAGTAAATTTCACTTTTATGCACTGGTAAGACACTTAATGCCTTCTGTGTTCAGTGGACTATCATCGATGTGGTAATTCATGGGAACCGGGTTTTTCCCACACATTTTTTGGCATTGAGCTTAAGGCCATGGTTCTGACACCAGTCGTCAGTCTTAGTAAGGCCTTTCTGTAGGATGTCAGCATCACTTGGGGAGTTAATAATAGCTCCCAACTTGCAATTGTGGGATTACTTATTTTTGATTGTCAGCTGTGAGATCAAAATGAGAAGAACCCATTCACAATGTAGAACTGAGAAAATCTCCAGGCATACATGATTTATTTGCAAAAAGCACACATTATAATTTCTACACACACACACACACACACACACACACACACGCACACACACAAATTGCTTTAAGATATAGGAAAATACATGGAGTATTACGATGTGAGGAACATAGGTGCATTTAGAACACTAAGGAACTGCTTCAGAAAATTCCCACTTACAGCTACATCTCTGATACATAATTAATGATATGTAATCTAAATAGAAATAAGCAGCTGTATAGTATGCATATTGTTATAGTGAATACAGATGTGAATTCACGACATTTGTGTATGCAGGGATACAAATATATCAGTAGTAAATATGGTGTTCTATTTGGTAAATGCAAGAAATGTGGAAAAACAAAATAAACAAAGCATGCAGATTGACAGTGGAGGGCTATAGTGTATATTTTAGATAAATGATAAACTTTATATACCGCTTGTTCTGCTTTCTGTCTCCCTTCAAAATAATCTATATATTCTAATGCTGTGTGACTTCACACAGCATGTTTTATTTGCTTACTTAGTAATGATTCCTTTTTTTTTTGGGGGGGGGGGTTCTATCTCCAGCAATTGTAACTTCCTTCATAGTTAAATCAGAGCACACAGTTGCAGTGCACGGAAGATGTCAGCATTATGGCTGACAGGGTTTGTTAGCTGGCTCAGATGCTTGTGACTGGCCCATACCAGCTCATGTTAGCTCAGATCATGAAGGCCAGCAGTTTAACTTGACTTTCCTTGCTGGATTGATTATTTATTATCCTAGTAGGTAGGGTGGACTTGTTTAAACTGAGGAAAAAAGGCTGGCAGTCACTTTGCCCATTAAGTATCAGGTGGCAAGAAGTCAGCAATGTCTTTGTGAGGTTTTGATGTTAATTCACCTGGCATACACAAATGATTTTGTGTTATTTCACTATCGTTTTTAGCATGCCGTTTTATCCAGGTGGTTTTACTCAGCAACTGTAGGGTATGGTTATATAAAAAATGTAAAAAGCTGCCAACTAAATTTAAAACGTTTAGTTAAAATATACTATGGTGCTGACAATAATGATGTCTTTGTCAAACCTGGCAATAATCCTCACCACTCACTTGAGAACTGTGATTGCGGTGAACACTGAGAATATTGTTAACCAGATAAGCCTTCTGGGCAAGCAGTCCCTTTTTGGGGGTGATCCAGGAGCAATTGCTGGTTAAGTTGCTTGCAAAAGGTCACACGTTAGGTAAATGAAGGGTGCAGGTAAATGAAAGGTGCAGGTATCAAATCCTGTACCACAAGAACTACAAGTCACAGCCTTAACCCTTTGCCCATCTGCCAGACTATTGGAGGGGAGTGAAATTTGTGCTAAATTTGTCCACTATTAGATTGGCTATGTCCTCAGGGTTTGAGTATGTGACATAGATAAAGAAGACTTTGTGGTTATCCTTCACCTTGGTGGCTATTTTTACCTCATATCTAGCTGTGGTTGGTTTGATCAAGGACTGGAGTTCCTTGTTTAGTTAAGCAAGAACATTTTTTTTCTTTTATTATAGACTCTGCTTGTGTTTGGGTTCCACCATAGGGGTTTAGTTTTGAATTTGGCATTGTGTTTATTTCTGAAGGGGGAACAGATGTATCTATGTAGCCATTTACATGTGCATACAATTTGGCAGTAAAGAATTGCACTTGTGCAGTGAGATCGCTAAGGTCAAAGGGGCCTTTGAATACAGCCATTAGATTATTCTACACATAATCTCTGAATACTAAGGTATTGGAAGATGCTCCAGGCTGCAGTCTTATGGGGAATGTGACTGGCTTGCAATTTGATTTAACTATGGAGGAAGTTACAAGTAGTGGAGGCCAAAGCTGCCCCATATTCATAAGGGCTAAGTCCAGGATTTTATTGCCTCTGATTGGGGTGCAGACTGACTGGTCTGGAGCATTTGTATTGATGAAGTCCAGAAATCTCTGGACATACATGTTTGAAGATGTATAAGTCTCATGGTTTATAGAAGGATAGCTGAAGTCTTCTAGAATAATGGTGTTTGTATATGGACTCCATTCTATTTAGGTAGGATGTATGGATCAGAGGGGACATACAGGGTATCCACTAGTTAGCTGTGATATAATAAGTGTTTATTTTTAGTAATAAGTTGGACATTGAGTAGTTCCAGGTCATTATCTTTTCTAATGAGTCTGGAGAAGTATTTTTTAAGAATATAGAGACACCACCACCCTTATTTTGTTTTCTAATGTGATGGGCCTGGGGGTGTGATAAGCATTAAAAACAAGGTTTTCCTGGGAAAGCAGTTCTTGTAGGGGAGGGCGGGATTTCTTAAAGCTCTGAGTATTGAGCAGTAATACTTTAATGTTATCCTGATTCTGTTTATTTATGTTGGGATCTTTAGAAGACTGACAAAATAGCATGATGGTGGTGGAAAGACTTAAGTAATAATATATGAAAGTCTGTGGGGTGGATGCAAGCCATCATTGAAAAAGCTGTTGGGACATAGAACCATAATATATACAGATATATAGTGTAGCCAAACAAGCCACTTTATGGCTGTACTGACGAGCTCAGAAAAACTAATGTGGTTTTGCTTTATTGGCCTGAATGCACTAGTAATGACTTAAAAGGTAAGATGTGAAAATCATGGGCATTCAGAAGTCATGTAGTTGAAACACTTCTATGTCCTTAATAAGTCATTTGCAAATATCCCGTGGGCCTCCACTGAAGGAGGTTTAAAGTATAACTCAGTGAAGACTTTGTCTTTGCTTGATGTTTCTTGAAATATTTACTGAATGGTTTGTCTATGTGACTTACATGTAAGTTGTCAAAAGATAACTTGTCAAATGGGAATAAATGCTGGTACAGCTGATTGAAAATCAGGTGATAACATATACTGGCTTTTTTTCTGTTTGAGATTGTGATACAGGGGGGATCTAGGACTTGCCTCTTTCCCCAATGTAGCATGATCTCAGAGTTAGTATATATAATTATCAGGGGATGTTGGGATGCAGAGGGCTGATCCCCTGCAAAAGCAATGTTTATATATATATATATATATATATATATATATATATATGTGTGTGTGTGTGTGTGTGTTTTATATATATATATATATATATATATATATATATATATATATATGTGTGTATGGGTCTAGGACACATGCTCGACTAGCATATGTCTGAATCACAAAACATCGAACACACATACACGGAAGCGCATAACATCGAAAAGCGCTTCCGTGTATGTGTAGTTCAAAAAAAAAAATCTACGTTTCTGCAGGGGGTGTCGACCACCTGCACCCCCCCTACTTTATTATTCTCACTCTGAGATCGCAGTACAGTGGGAAAAGGGAATTTTCCCTTATCCGCACTGTAGTCCGATCTATGAAACAGGCACACATACACGAAAGCGCTTGTCGATGTTAATCACTTTCGTGTATGTGTGTTCGATGTTTTGTGATTCGGACATATGCTAGTCGAGCATGTGTCCGGATCCCATATATTTTTCACCAAAAAAGTGCTTTCTCTAAACTGTGTCAAAAACCCCCCATTAAATTAATGTTTATGCAGGGGGCAAGCCCCCCCCCTGCACCCCCACACCTCCCTACTTTAATATTCTCACTCCAAGCTCACACTACAGTGGGGAAAAGGGAATTTTCCCTTATCTGCACCATAGTATGACTTCCGCAACAGGCATACTTACGCAAAAATGCTGCTTCGGTGAAAAGCATTTTCGCGTAAGTATGCCCGGCCATCAGTAATTCGGTTAAAAGTTTATTCGGAGATAAGTATGGATCCTAAATATATATATATATATATATATATATATGTATGTGTGTGTGTGTGTGTGTGTGTGTATGAATGTATGTATTTGAATACACTTCAGTGCACAGGCTTGAAAAATTAAAAAAAAAACTTGTAACCTAATCTCATTGTTGTGTGATCTTGGATGCAGTTATATTAATTATGTGGGTGCAAAGGACAAAGCCGTCTGAATGTTTGATGGACTGACATAAAACAACAGTGTATTTCCAAGCCCACTCACTGAATCTGGTGCAAATAAACAGGTTTAATTGAAAACAAATCTGTTGAAACACACTATATCCAATGCTGCTTGCTGTGACTTAATGTTGTAAGCAGACCTTGTAAATACATGCTCGCAAATGTCATAGTGTGCATTTGTATGTGATGTTACCATTCCAGAAAGATTAATGTGTGTAGACATTTTGTATGCTTTAATAACTGCATAAGTGGTGCTTTCTGTTTTGCCAGGTTTTATTGCTCTTAATGCAAAGCTTTATTTAGAATTTCTGTTCATTAATTTTACTTTCTTTTAATACTGTATTAGTGTGTTTATTAGCCAGGTTTTTGTGGAGCAGTGCGAGCAGGATCGTGAACACTAGATGTGGTACATATGTGGACAATAAATTACAGTAAATGAACTAGCATTTCTCAATCAGTAGCGGCTAATGTGCATAGTGTGGTACACAAGTTAGAATAGTACCCTTCATTTATCCAGTCATAGTGTAAAAGTCGACATGTCATTATCATTAAGAGGTGAATTGTTATGTTTACATAATCCAGGTTCAAATCACTGATTGTAAGGTTTAACATTTGCCCAAAGACTTGGCTTGTTCTTAGATCGCGGTGGTGGTGCTGCGGTAGCATTGTCGCCTCACAGTAAGACGCTGTCTGGTTCAATTCTCAGCTAGAGCGTCTTTTGCGTGGAGACATGCGTGAATGGGTGTACCTTCATTAAAGGTTGTGCATTAGGGCTGGCAACTCAGCACGTAAAAATCAACTGCCAATCATTAGCGGACCGAAGTTCCGCTGTGGCGACCCCTAACCGGGAAAAGCCGAAAGACACAACAACTTGGCTTGATGTCCTTCAAGGATGCATCTGCAGTCCTTACAAATGGGTTGTCCTGGCCTCAGGCAGCCCTTCGGTCGGCCGGATTCCAAAGTCTGGGTCTGGCCTCGGCTGATGTCGCACTTCACCCGACGTCATAGCTGCAGTTTAGCGGGTATAAAGGCATCAGCCGACGCCATTTTCCTCAGTCTTTCTTGCCGCGTGGCGCCCGAAGCAGAAGCTGTTCGCAAGTGCCGGTCGGTCAGAACCAGAGATTGCTACTACCGAAGACTTCTAAAAAGCTAAGTACCCCGTTGGGGACTCTTTCTTGCCTCAGCCGATGTCAGAAAAAGTGAATAACTGTTTAACTTGTGGGAAACAAATACCTCATAAAGATTTCCACTCTTACTGCCTACCTTGTCTAGGCCCAGACCACGACGTAGCAGCTTGTCTAGCCTGTGCTTCCTTCAACCGGCGAACACTTTGACGCCAGTTATAGTTTAGAGAGGAGTTTTTCGAGTCCGCTTTTGCTTATATCATGCCGCCGGAGACTCCGACTTCACATTTAGCTAAAAGCGTAAGGAAAAGGACCGACACTCGCGATCCTTGGTTTCGCCGAAACCGCTGCTAAACCAACGCGGCGTCTCGGTTTCGGCTGAAGCCGAGTCCGCGGTTCTTCCTTCGGCCGAAAGCATGCCTCCTTCTATCGAGGCCTTTTCCAGCATGGCTGAATCTGCTACTGAAATTCCACCTGCTCTTACAGTTTCTCAGGATTTATCAGATACTATCCCCTTAGATGTATCTACTCCTGCACGTGGAGCTGCTAGGCCCCCTGCATCCATGTCAATTAAGGCTTTTGCCAGGGCTAAAGCAGCTAAATCTTCAAAGGCCGTGCCTGCTAAAGCCCCCTCTCACAGGCCTAGCTCTAGTACTCAAATGCTTAGTCTAGCAGAGGATCTCATTTCTTTGATCAGGGGAACCAGTCTCACCCTGACAGGGCCTCTCACCCACCTCCAGAGAAGAGGCTTAGAGCAGATCCCCCTGAGCCAGTTTCTTCAGATTATTCCTCTGATGATTCAGAACATACAAATCCTCCAGAGGGCCCTTATTCTCCATATGAGGACTCTGATGCAGAGGATTCCATACCTTCTGCCTCTCCTCCTGAGGAATTTTCTTTTGGGGAAACCTTGCATGCTATGAGGGAACAATTTCAATGGCAGGGCCAGGATTTTTCAGACTCCAGGAAAAGGCTTAGGACCTTTTTACATTTACCACAGCATAGGCCTTTAGCTATTCCTCCAGTGCTTACAGTTGTGGATGATGCATTTACTGATGCTTGTACTGCCCCTGACTCACTGCTTCCGGCCCCTGCTAAGCCCGACAGATACTACAGGGTTCCGGACACACATTATCATTTGTATAAGGCTCCTATTGCAGATCCAGAAACTATTTCTCAGGGCCCAAAAGCTGTAACAGCTGCCTCTGCCAAAAACCCCCTCCCCTCTGAAAGAGAATCTAGGGCATTGGAGAGATGGGGTAAAAAAGTTTATACTTCTGCTACTCTTTCGGCTAGGGCCTTAAACTGTCAATTCCACATGATTCACTATCAGGAATTCCTGTTAGATCAGCTCACTAAGAAACTGTCCTCGCCTGAACCATTAGACCGTAAGTCCCTTCAGGATTTGGTGCATAACACTCAGCAGGTCAGTAATCATTCCTTAAAATGCGGCTATGATGCACTGGAGGCTTCCTTTAGATCAGCTATGACTGGTACAGTGATCAGAAGGCATGCATGGTTAAAAGAGCAATCCTTACCAGACCATGTAAAGTCAAAGCTTCTAGATGCTCCCATGGAAAAACACAGTTTGTTTATTTAGCCTGCACAGCAAGTGTTGAAGAAGGTGGAAGAAAAAGCTAAATCTGTCCAGACAGTCAAGGATTTCTTACAGGTCCAGCCTCCGAGGTTTAGTAGGAACTGGCCTTCCAAGAATTGGTCCTTTCCAGACACCACCAGAGCACAGAGAGGCAGAAATAGACGCCCTAGAGGCAGAGGTCAGTCCAGAGGTGCCTATAGGGAACGTCAGTGGCAGCCTAACAGCCAGAGAACTACTGCCACAGATCCAGCCACTACCACTTCTACAGGACAATCACAGTGACTTGGCTCTGAAACCGCCTACCAGGGAACAACTGGCAGCACCCTTAGGCGGAAAATTAGCCTTATTTTCAGTAAATTGGCATTACATTACAGGAGACAAATGGATTTTACAGACAATAGAAAAAGGCTACAGGTTTCACTTCCATACTCTTCCAAGGAAGAGAGGAATGCCAAACCTTCCTCCAAACCAAAGGACAAACGCTCTACAGCAAATAGACCACTTACTAAGGATGAGAGCTATAGAAAAGGTACCGGCTATGGAACAAGGACAAGGATTTTATTCAAGGCTTTTCCTAGTACCAAGAAAGGAAAACCAATGGAGACCTATCCTCGACCTGTCCACTCTAAACACATTTCTCATTGTTCCAAAATTCAAAATGCTGACCCTACAGCAACTTCTTCCCATGCTGGGCAAGGAGTCTTGGCTGGTGACTCTGGATCTCAAGGAGGCATACCTGCACGTCCCCATACGACCAAATTGCAGAAGATACCTCAGATTTCTTGCAGGATCAGAGCATTATCAATTCTCAGCATTGCCTTTTGGCTTATCTACTGTGCCCAGAGTATTTACGAAATGCCTGGCATCAGTAATTGCTCATTGCAGGCTTCAGGGAATTCAAATTTATCCATACCTGGATGACTGCCTGTTACAAGCGGACAGCAAAGACAAATTAACAAAAGATTTGGAAAAGGTTATTCACCTGCTGCAAGCCCTGGGATACACAGTCAACACAAAAAAGTCAAGGCTGATACCATCCCAAAGGATAACCTTCCTAGGTGCAGAACTGGACACATCAAACCAGATGGCATTCCTCACAGCAGAAAAACAGAAGCAACTACCACTCTATTTCATGGCATTAACAACGCAGAACCAGCTTACAGCAAGGAAAATCCTGCAAGCCCTGGGTTACATGGCATCCTGCATAATAATAATTCCACATGCCAGACTACATATGAGGAAGTTACAATGGTACCTGAGAAATTTATGGTCTCAGCACAAGCACAGCCTAGAGACCCAAATTCCAATAATTCCATGCCTGAAGCAAGAATTCCAGTGGTGGGCCCAGGCCTGTCAATTGAACAAAGGACTGCCCTTCCACAGGCCTCACCCAAGCCAGACTATCACCACGGACGCCTCAGACCTCGGATGGGGGGCACACATGGTGGACAAGTGTATACAAGGCTTATGGACTCAAGACCAGATGAACCTACACATAAATCACAAAGAGATGCTGGCAGTAAAACAGGCAATTCAGACATTCAGACCATTTCTTCAACAGGGTCATTTGCTGATAAGGACGGACAACACCACAGTTATGTGGTATATCAACAAACAGGGAGGCACACATTCATATCCTCTATGCTGGATGGCAATGGACCTATGGAATGTGGCCCTGAGCCTCAACATTCAGCTCCAAGCCATATTCGTGCCAGGAAAAGAAAATATACTAGCAGACATCTTAAGCAGAACCACCACGGATGCCCACGAATGGATGCTGCATCCAGACATTTTCAAAACCATCACAAGGAAATGGGGACTGCCAGAAATAGACCTGTTCGCATCCCCACACAACCACCAATTGAAAAAATTCTGCACAAGGACATACCACCCACTTGCTTGGAAGGTGGACTCCCTATCCTTCAGTTGGGAAAACCTGACAGCATATGCATTCCCACCTCTTCCTTTGATGCACAAAGTGCTTCTGAAGGTCAAAGAAGATCACCCAAGGATCATCTTGATAGCTCCAGATTGGCCGAGGCAACATTGGTACCCGCTACTGAGGAATATGTCCCAGGAACACGCATGGCCTCTACCCCTAATACCTCTACTGCTAACACAGAACAACTTCAAAATCCTGCATCCAAACTTGAAAACACTGCAGCTAGCTGCTTGGAACATTACATAAGGAAAAATAACCCAGATTTATCTCAAAGGGTTAGAGACATTATCTTGGAGGCTCGCAGACCCTCAACAAGGAAAACCTATTCAGCAAAATGGAAAAGATATCTCATTTGGAGTGCCACAAAAGGAGTAGATGCATCATTGGCAAACATAGCTAACATCCTGGAATATTTAGCAGAGCTTTTCCACAATGGTCTGTCTTACTCCTCCATTAAGATTCATGCATCAGCAATTTCAGCAGAATACAACATGGATCCTCCAGTCTTTTCACAACCTCTACTCAGACAGTTTCTCAGAGGAATTAAAAATGTGAAACCACCAAGGAAACCACCATTGCCTACATGGGACTTGAACTTTGTGTTAGAAAAGTTGACTCCCCCCCCTTTTGAACCAGCAGCAACGGCAGAATTACAGTACTTATCTTGGAAGACTGCATTCCTGCTTGCAATCACTTCAGCTAGAAGGGTTTCTGAATTACAGGCATTAATGGCAGTACAGCCCTTCCTTATCTTCCATCAGGATAGAGTGTCCATGAGAACTAATCCTACCTTTATGCCAAAAGTGGTCTCCAGGGTATCTTTAAACCAAGCAATACACCTACCAACATTCTTCCCCAACCCACAGAACAGGGGGGAAAGATTGCTGCATACCTTGGATGTACACAGACAATTGCGCTACTACCTGGACAGAACCAAGAACAATAGAAAAACTGACCAGCTTCTGGTAGCATATGCAACAGGAATGGAAGGAAAAGCAATTTCAAAACAAACAATCTCAAAATGGATAGGAAATTGCATTAGATTTTGTTACTCTTTTCATGGAAAGGCAACTCCAGAAAACATCAGACCTCATTCCACAAGGGCTACAGCCACTACTACAGCTTTCTTACGAGGAGTGGCTACCAAAGACATTTTAGAGGCTGCTACTTGGAGCTCCGTGCATACATTTGCCAAGCATTATAATCTGCCTTTATACTCCAGATCCTGAGCAGGTTTTGCCACTGCTGTTTTGCAAGGGATCTTAACTACACCATAAACTCTTAGTGCCTCCTTAGTGCCTCCTTCCCCACTTTGGCTATGGTATTCTACCCATTTGTAAGGACTGCAGATGCATCCTTGAAGGACATAGTACAGTTTTGTACCTACCATAAATGTAGATGTCCGAGAGGTATGCATCTGCAGTCAGGATTACCCACCCTCCTTCCCCTCTGTGGTACTCCTAGGGTATTTGCCCATCTTGTAGCTAGCTGGGGGAATATATTATGGTGTATTTGTTTGTATATATGTATATACATGTTTATTTCTATTTGCTCTCTATTGTTTGGAAACATTTGCATTTATCCAAATTTAGCCTTCCTAGAGGGCACCTGGCATCTGGGGCAAGAAACACTGAGGAAAATGGCGTTGGCTGATGCCTTTATACCCGCTGAACTGCAGCTATGACGTTGGGTGAAGTGCGACATCAGCCGAGGCCAGACCCAGACTTTGGAATCCGGCCGACCGAAGGGCTGCCTGAGGCCAGGACAACCCATTTGTAAGGACTGCAGATGCATACCTCTCGGACATCTACATTTATGGTAGGTACAAAACTGTACTTTCTTGCAACACCCCTCATCCTATTGAAGATAGCAGACAGTGTAGAGTGTGTGTGTATGTGTGTGTGTCTGTAAGACACTTCAGTTACACCATGCTTTGCATTATTTGACATACTGTAGTTATTGATGTAGTCCTTTATTGCTCTCTTGATGGAATTTGAAGTGAGAGAGAAACCATGTTTTATTTTGGAATATTGTGATACAGTCTTAAGCCAGAAGAAAACCTTTTTTTAATTTTTATGTGATGAGAAAATATTTAAGCATTAAGAATCCTCATTGTTCCTTATACACATGTTGTATGCTGAATGCCATGGTTATGTTCATGTTTTTGTTTTCCCTGGCATGCTGCAAAGCTGCTTGCATTTTAGTGACTAGAGAGCTACAGTAAAGAGGCTAAGCATACTTATCTTTTCTCAATTTGGTTTCTAAAAACAGCATACAAAAGCATAGCATAATTATCATGTTTATCTCTGACAAAGCACCTCACAGCTACCAGGCATTCAGAATGGTTTGAAATTGCATGCAATTTTGAAAAGTGGTTTCATACCTGTGAATTGAGGCTGAAGCAGAAGTGTAGTCTGCACGGGTCCTTTAAGCTGACACCTTCATAATAGGACGTTTAAGGCTTTTTGATTTTTTTTTAAACTGGAGCCCCTGATTTTATTTTTCTTTTGCAGCAGTTTTCAAAGTCACATCAGCCAAAGAGTGACCATGTCTGTAAACCAATCTCTCCACTATAAGATTTTTGCACATTAGATGTACAGGTGCAGCTATGTGAATTCCTGAGTTAGTCCCTGGCAAGAATACAAACTAATAAAGCTTCAGAGCCAGGGAATAATGGGGGTCACTTTGCTCATTTGGATCTTTCATTGCAGTTCACTCATTCTGTTAGTAATAATGTGCAGCAATTTTTGTATTCCTTTTTCAATTAACACCACAGAAATGAAGAATGATCCAGTAGTGACAAGTTTAGTCAATACACAACACCCCCAAATAAGGGAGAAGGAATTACTAATGCTGTTAGAAGCTACCATTTAGTCTTGTAGGTTCAAGCCTGCAATACTCCGTCACTGACAGTTTGTAGCTGATCTGACAGCCACGTGATGTTCATTGGTATTTTCCACCCTTTGAGGTCTTTTGCAGAATCTTTAAAATGTTAAATTTTAAACTGTGTGATATTACCATGAAGGATGTTTCACAAAAATGCAATGCATATATCTCCAAAACATGGCATCAACATCGGATTTGCAGTTTAGATACAGAAATGTCAGTTAAGCTAATGATGACATCATTTAACCCGTGTGTGTATTCTTTCTGGCTATCAAGTTTATGGCATATGTGATGCATTTTGTTCTAAAAGAGATGAACTTGTTTCTGCAATTTTCTTTCTATAATCATAGCTAGTAAGCAGTAACACGATAATATTGACAAGCTTTGACTTCATCCCTGTATACAGCTCCATGCCAAGGATATGTAGCCAGACATACTCTAGGTACACCTCAGCATGCACATTTTTCTTATTTAGTTTGTGCGATAACATTTGCTAGAATTACATAAAAAAGCCCTGCCATTCTTGATATTGTTATATTTTCTTAAGTTATAAATATTCTTAAATGATCTTTATTCAGAATGCTTAATAAGCCTTTTTTAAGGCTGTCATTTCTTTTTCTAGTATTGATATACTGAAAAATCTGTTTTCCAGAAGTGTGCAGAGTTTGGGGGGTGCACTTGGATGGTATGGAAGTATGTATTGGAAGTTGGCATACAGTTCCAAAAATCCTGACGGTGCCCCTGCTTAATTCATGATGGGCTTGATTGTCATTTTGGGTAAAGCCTGTGCAATTGCAGAGCAAATATCCTGTAAACAGGGTCTCAACTAAAGCTGAATGCTCGCCTTTACATGTTGCACTTTATTTTTATTTTGGATCTTAGAGTGGTGTGAGGAATTTATATCCTCTTTATCCTTGATATCTGGTATGGGAGACTGTGGAGGAGATGATTTGCTTCCTCCTGCATATGTGTTTATTTCTACCCCTTGGAGGTGAGTGGCCTGCATATGATGAAGAAACAGAAACTAAGCAGATATTTCAGAATAACCCACAGGAGGTTCACACTTGTCTTGCTGATTGAAAAGGTAGATAGGTGCAGCTCCAGGCAAATGAATATCTGCAGTTGAGGCTAATGTTGTGGTGTACAGGCATTGAGGGTGACAGATACAGAACATTCTACACCCACTTGATTGACATCAGTGATTATGTGGCACTTAAGGTAGAAGGCATCAATCCATGGTGTAGGAGATTAAAGCCCATTTAGACCAGCTCCAACACCATCCATGTCAACATTGCTTTCAATCCCGACTGTTCATCCTTCAACAACAGTGCCAGAAAACATGTTGACCCTGGACCCGATGTTGGGGGCCTTGACTATGAAGGTCTAAAGGCCATACACTCCCAAAGATCAGCAATGACATTGAGAAAACCAATGCCAGGCTCTACCCAAAGAGCCTGACACCAGTCTCAAAGCTGAAGAACCCATTAACATTTGCAACACCCCTGTCAAAGCTGACACCAGTGGCCATGCCAATAGCAAAAACTGCAGTCCTGACCTCTAGCCCATAGTGAACATTGCCAGTGATGACATAATTGCCTGGGTATTCGACTTCAGTCTCCTCTGAACCAGTGCTGAGATTGGTATCATTGAGGAAAACAAAGATTAGCAAAATTAATGAGAATTAAGAAAGTATTTCTCTCCACCCTAAAACCAGAAGGGAAGGAGTCAGCTGACATTCATTTGCATCACTTTCAGAAATGCACCTTCAGCATTTCATAGTCAGTTTATGGCAAAGGAATTGAATGGCATTTATGCAACCTGACAAAGGTCTGCTGCCCACATTCTTTGTGAACGTTTCCATCAGATGAAGAGGTTAAACTTTCATTTCTGACTAATTTAACAGGAGGGTTTTCATGTACAGTTTTGAATGGCAACTTGGAAACTCAGTAGAAAGACAACTTTTTTCTAGTCTAGGTTTCTTAGTTCGTGACTTGGAAAGGAAGGACTAACCTTATTAGACTTCAGCTTCATTTTCTTTTTATACATAACAGTCTCGCGACTTAACCCTTGGAGCTACTTCCTAACCCTTGAGGGTGGGGATGTCAATTCCAAATCAGTAGTAAGTCCAACCTTCCCTGGGGGTGGGCATGAGATGTTTCTCCATTTTAACAGCTTCAGTTTGCTTTTCCTTTCCTTCATATTATCGGGTACAGAACCCTTACAAATGTCACAAGCTCTTTCCAAATGTTCCTCCTCCAAACATAGCAGACACAGGAAGTGTTTGTCTTGAGGTGGCATTTTATGAGTCATTTACATATATTGAAAAGTGTTACAATGCAAATCTCTAACTAAACTAGCAAACTCAAATAGGAACAACAGTAACAACAGCAACTAGCAAATTTTAATTTGGTAAACCACAAAGCAGTTAGTAAGAGCTAGTGACATCATGAATAAGATCTGGAGAGGAAGGCCTAATCTTTGGGCATTTTGGGTAAACGTGAAGGGGCTAATAGGCTGATAAGGTTTCAGATACTGAACTGCCAAACATATGATGGCATTATCCTTCTGCTGACAAGGATGGACCTCCTTATATCAGATCATTTTCTGTTAAAATTGACGACTGGTAAAAACATTAATGGAGAAGAAATTGTATAACGTTTGTCTTCAGATAACTAAAAGTCTAATGCCTGTTGAGTTCAGACAAAAAAAAAAAAAAAAAAAAAGAAAGAAAAAGCAACCAGATCATCGTTTATGAAATTTGGCTCAGGTTTGTTAAAGAATGTCTTTTTGAACAGAAAAAAAAAAAACATCTTGTGCCAAAGTAATAGGGCAGCTCTGTCTAACTCAGTTTTGGCTATTCAATAAATTCACTTAGTCTGCCCTATCCATTTGAGTTTTAATACCCAGCTGATGAAACTTTTAAGTACAGCATCCTTTACACCTTCCTTTCTTTTTAATTTGATGGTTGCACTATGGTATATGATAGGGTACACGAAGAAACTCCCTTATGTCATGATTTATCATTGCACTTTGTAATTGAAGCATATACGACTACAACAAAGACAGCATATTTTAACAAGTATCTTTTTTCATAACCTTCCCAGGTCAGTAGTTATGCAGTGGCATTCAGGCATCACTGAAGGGATGTACTTGCTGAGAAGATGGCTGAAATTATGGTGTGTTTTTGCAGAATATGGTTGTCATAGAGACGGACGCGGGCAGTGAGGTAGTCCTGATAGCAAGGCAGTGAAGTGAACAACTCGTGGCACAGACTTTCTTTTCATGAGATGTTGGAGGGGACGTCTGTCTATTTTTATCTGTGAGCTTTAATCTGATTAAGGAGTTTATGACTTTGGGAAAGAAGAGACATGTTCACACGGTGTATTTTCACCTTTTAGTACTCTTTGATTAACCAGCCATGCTTTCATCCCTTTCACATGCTGAAAGTTAAAAGACTCTACTTTTTGTCTGATGTAATTCAACAGAATAATATAACAAAAGCACCACTCCTTTCCAGTTAATTTTTGGGGTTTGTATTTGCCTGTATTTTTAACAATTTTCTTTAATTAATTCATTTATTCACATACTTGTTAGCAAAACAGACTTGTGATATATTTTTCAGGGAGAACTGAAGGTGGTATCTACAGAGCTACATGATAATTTGTCCATGATGTAAATATATGTATGTGTGTGTGTGTGTGTGTACGTATATATATATATATATATATATATATATATAAAAAAATATATATATACATATATATATATATATATATATATATATAAAATATATCACACACAGACACACACACACACACACACACACACACACACACACACAAGTATTCCTACACTTTTCATTAATTGTTCTGGGATCATTAACTACTATCAACTCAAGAAGAGAGGACCTTGGTTCATTTCCTACCCAGTGGGCCCTCTAGTAGCCCTTAACGACCCCATTTGTTCCTCCAGTCAGGTTGAGCCAGGCTCCATTCATTCTCAGTCAGAGAGAGAGAGACCAGTAGCCTATTTAATTTAGTATCCAAGGAGGAAATCCAATAGGCTCAACCACTTGAGGTTAGACTTGGAGGTGAGGGAACAGGCCCGTCTGCAGGTATGTGGTTAAACCTAGCATACTGTCCTCACAGGTAGTCTTCAGGAAACAGTCACTGCAGCCCAGGGGAGGGTATGCTGTGCTACCATTGAAGCCTCCCTGGGCATTCACTGCACTGTCCATACAGCACAGTCCTGCTAGACTCTTTACTGCAGGTGACTATCTACCCCTCCAGCCAGTGTCACCAATGCAGTGAGCTGAAACCCCCCTCCCCCCAGGATAGGCAAGTCAGCAAGCCAGCAGCAGGCTGTCACTCCCATCCTTCTTGAGTGGCCCTTCAATACTAGTGCCACTAATCAGAAATGGGAAAACTGGGTCTTAATCGGGACTTCATTCCTGTGTACCAGGGAGCCAGTAGCAATGCCATGTTGAATGATTTTGACACAACTTCAGTGTTAAACATGACTTAATATTTTCAACATGTAGACATAGGGTTAGCATTTCTTTTTTAGTTAAATCTTAGGGTTGCTATCATGACTGTGGTACTTATTTGTGAACAGTCCTCATTCTTTTTTATTAAATTTGTCAGTAAGTTAGTTTGAATTTAGTTTTGTTTCTCCAAATACCTACAAATGTTAGCCTTCTGTCCTCACTCTGAAATGCTGATTTCAATACATAATCTGCCATAGAGATATTGCTTTCCCAACCCCATGATGAAAGGGCTGATGAGGCATTATTCCTCTGGAAAAAAAAAATCAGTTTTAAGCTCCATTCAGATTCTGAAGACTTTTGTATGCCCGTCAGAATGTTATTCCTTTTTCTTTGGTTTAAAGATTGGTCTTTGCAGCCCCTCAGAAGCTTAAACGTTTAGAAGTAGAGTATAAACTTCACATTACCTTACTGAGGCTTTTTACCAGGGCTTAGCATCCTAAAGACATTTGTGAAACTGGGCAAACAGAAAAGAATCCACTCCTTTTATTTGTTTCATTGTATTGAGAAAAAGTAGTGGAAAAAAAAACAAGATAAAGTGGGAATCCTGAGCGTAAGCTGCTGCCATCTGGAAACTGGAAAGGGCAGAGGTTCTTAGCGTGGGGTCATATTTCTTTTCTAAGCTGTCAGAGTCTTACAACATTAATGACATCTTACATTAAAGTCCAGTGGGAAATAGTGCCATTCTTACCCAATTGTACTTGTTTTCGGTTAGATGCATTAATATTGTTATTGTAGGACTGTGTAGAAAGCATTTCCTCTTTTAATGACTGACTGCTTCCCTCTAGACAGAAAGAAGAGAAATGAGGAGAGAGAAAAACATAGAAAAATAAACAAAATGGATCACCTTCAAATACAATTTTTTAAATATTTCCCTGTTGAACAAACACCATGGCTTCTACATAGAAAAATATTTAATATCAGGCCTTATTTGTAGGTTACGACTGTCAGAATTATACCTGTTGTGAAACAAGTGATGTTTAATGGTATTTATTTTTAATTATTTTCACAGACCTTGCACATATGAAATGTACTCCTTCAGATGACTTCATGTATTTCTGATCATTTTCCACCTTAGAATCAAGCTGTCTCTTATATATAATTCTAACTAGTTGACCATCGTTTTTTTGGGTGGGGCATTATGCTGGTAATTCTTTCCTGGGTTGAGATGAAGGCAGCTCCATTTCTTATTCATCCATTCAATGACAGTGTGGTGGTCTTGCATTCTTTGCCCTTTACAAGTGGAATTGCAGTGGTAGAGGAGGGGAATTCTGAACTGGGACCTTTACCAAAAGTGACGCCATTTTATTAAATATGGATAGTCTGGTGTAAGTCTCAACTACAGCAGCATGTTCCCTTCTTTTTCAGTGGACTAACACTGCTTCCCTGTGTCTTTTCCAAGGGATGATAGTTTGTTCAACTGTCCCTCATTTACCAACCTTGTAGAAAGAGAGACTGGAATTCAGTACTTAAGCTTTCCCTTATTGCCAACCATTCAAGCAGTCTGGTTCTCCCCCGTCACTGTGGTTCCATTACAAATGTGTACCCAGCTTTTGCAGTAGTAGCACAGCTCATGAAACCCATGTTATTCCTGAAGGTCTAGGCATTATTTAACACTTAACCAGCTGGTCTGACCAAGCACTGACCAATTCCTTTATAGGTGAAGATTCATTTATGGTGGAGTGATGGTCCTAAAACTGTATAGGTCTGCTCTCCTAAGCTTTTCCTCTCCTGAATAACTTTCTGAAAAGATCTTGGAATGTTAGGACATACAATTAAAAAGTATATGAGTGCTGCATGTTAAAAGCCTGTCTTCAATCTACAAACTTTTGTTTTTATAAGGGTTTAAATGTGAGTGAGAAGAGTTTGTATGTGGGATTGTTTACAGGGTCTGTTGTCTGGCACAGTAGGATGGCTGACCAAGGCTTATATTCTAGAGTAGGATGAGAAAAAGTTAAAATGCACAGTTTGTGTTTGAATGTTGCTCCCCCCCATCCCCTCTCCTCCTTCATTGGTTCTACTAGACCTGCCATCATCTAGCTCAGGCTTTACCTGATTGATGTCCATGGATGGTGACGTGATTGTAGGTACTGGTGCAGTGTTATACTTGCTGCAAGGGAATATGCCCTAAGTCCCCCCCTACTTGCTGCAAGGGAATATGCCCTAAGTCCCCCCCATGGTAGTCTTGTGAGCTCCTTGAGGGGGACGGTGCATATACATATCCACACAAAAGTAACCTCCTGCCTATGTGACTCACCACTTATGCAGCACAAAGCCTACCCAGCTTATATGCTGCTTATCTTTTGTAGTGAGAGTTGTCAGCCTTCCTGTATCCAGATGAGGAGCCCAACATCTGATGCTCACCCCCATCCTCCCCTAAGGCCCCTAGAACACTCATGTCACTAATCAAACTGTGGTTGTCTTAGGTACAGTAAGGACTTTGATTCATGGCCATCAGTATTTGAATATTGGTGGGTCCAAAGATTTAAACTTTGTGCCTGACTTTGTGGCTTGTAGGGATGAAGCATAACAATAACCCAGATGATCCAAGTATGAATAGTTACTCATGTGCTGGAAGAGGCAGGTGGCAAATGATGGGAGTGAATGGCTGATGCTGGTGCATTCTTCCTCAAAGGGGAAAGTGGTAATTCTCTGTTAGCCATTTATCATCAAGCAAGCAGAGGCTTGCAAAGCACCAAAATGGCCTGGGGCTGAGACATGGGCTTGACACGTCTAAGTTGGTAACATTAGCCCTCATTAATATGTGAGTAAGTAGCAAACATCCACACACTGGCCCCAAGTGATGTGAGCCCTCACTTTAGCCATTAGGGGTTCAGTTTGCTCCTTAATAGTTATAATGTTATTACCAGGGTGTCAGCAAGGGACCATTTTCATGGCTTCCTGGATGGTGGTGCCTCTGACCATCTCTTAGCCTTACACTGAATATTTATCTGTAGCAAGGAAGTAAATGACCTCAGTACTCATGGGCAGCTCGATAGGTGGCAGGCACAGGGGCAAAGAGAACATAGAAAATACCTCTTAAGGATGAATACTGCTGGGAGGTGTGCTTAATTGTGATGTGATTTGTCTATATTCTAGGGAATAAGAAAGATCCCTGATGGAAGAGTTACCATAACAGAGGGCTAGCTACAGAAGGCCTTATGTTTTATGAAATAGCTTTGCTTAATCTATTAAAAACGTTCCTCCTTTATGTTTTCTGAATCTTCTTTCAGTGGGATGAAATCCTCTTTTTCCCTCTTTGATGGGTAGAATGTTATATCAGTTAGTAGGTTATTATCCTATTATTGTTTAGCGAATGTCTGGAAAACTTACTTGTTGAATTTAGAGCTAGCTACTTAAGTCAAACTGCAAATGACTGGGATTTGTGTGCTTTGTTTTTTATAGCCTAGAAGATTCTATGTCAAGGTCCTAAGAGTTTCAACCACTGTAGGATTGTGCCTGCAGTTTTACATAGCCAAAGTTTCATCACACATTTCATGTTCAGAGAAAGATGCACCAAGGCCATAGACGAGGGAAAGGTGGTTCACACA
Source organism: Protopterus annectens (assembly GCF_019279795.1). Lineage (NCBI taxonomy): Eukaryota > Metazoa > Chordata > Ceratodontiformes > Protopteridae > Protopterus > Protopterus annectens. The sequence goes on from NC_056730.1 coordinate 984,308,895, forward strand.
GCCTAACTTGACCTCGCCAAGGCTTTTGACACCATTCCCCACTCAGGTATTACAGAAAAACTCACCAGCCTGAACATAAACCCCTACATCATGAGATGGGTTGCCAACTGGCTTACAGACAGAACTCACATGGTAAGAATAGCGGGCTCCAGGTCCGACTCTAAACCAGTCACAAGTGGTGTCCCACAAGGCTCGGTCCTGGGACCCCTACTGTTCAGCATATACTTCTCAGAAGTACAGGCAAACACAGGAGGACTATGGCTAACCAAGTTCGCTGATGACTGCAAACTGGGAGCCATAATTGACTCTCCGGCTGACACGGACATCCTCCAAAAGGGCCTTACTGAGATGGACACCTGGTGTCAAAGTCATGGCCTCAAGCTAAATGCCAAAAAAATGCATAGTCATCCCGTTTGGGAAAAACAGAACACCCACGAATTACAACATAGGTGGCATATTGCCAAAGTAGTTAGGAAATCCTTCTATGTGGCCCATCTAATTACTAAAGGGTTCGCATCTAGAAATAAAGAGGTTATAGTACCCCTCTACTCGTCACTCATCAGACCCATCATAGACTACAATGCCCCATTTGGGATGTACCTCACAAGACACTTCCAACAGCTGGAAAGACCACAAAAGTACCTCACCAAGAGGATTACTGGCCTCAAACATATGTCCTATGCAACCCGACTGAAAAAACTCCAGCTGTACTCAGTGGCATATCGCTTACTCAGAGGTGATCTCTGCCTGACTTACAAAGCCATGTCCAACTCAGAATTGATGGACATGCTCCACCTAAAGAAATCCAAGTCACTGCGAGCCATGCGCTCTAGTGAGCTAAACCTCACCACAACAATAAATAGAACATGCTGGAGGGATAGATTCCTGTCACAGAGACTCCCCATAGGTTCATAGGTTCATGGGTAGGTACTAGGCTATCGGCCCTAGGGCCCATACAAGCCTAGCCAAAAAATGTACCCTGGCTTTCGCCAGCTAAGAAAATTATTTTCCTGTGCCCCTGTCAAGCAGAGCCGCAGAAGTGATCCCCGGGGTGAATTTTCCATTTCCCATCCAATCATCAAGATTTTTCTTGAAGAGTGCTAATGAGGAGCTCTGTTTGACATAGATAGGTAGTCTGTTCCAGAGTATGGGAAGTCTGTGGGACAGGAATGTATCCCTCCAGCATGTTCTGTTTATTGTGGTGACAAGGTCCCTAGAGCATGTAGCTCGGAGGGATTGGGATTTCTTTAAGTAGAGCATGTCCAACAGCTCTGGGTTTGACATAGCTTTGTATGTTAGGCAGAGATCGCTCATGAGTAGGCGATATGCGATGGAGTAAAGCTGTAGCTTTTTGAGACGGTCTGCATAGGGCATCTGTTTGAGGCCAGTAATCATCTTTGTGAGGTATTTCTGTGGTCTTTCCAGTTGTTGTAGATGTCTTGTGAGGTACATACCAAAAGGGGCGTTGTACTCTATAATGAGTCTAATGAGTGATGAGTAGAGAGGAACAATGACCTCTTTTTTTCTGGATGAGAATCCTTTTGTGATGAGATGAGCCACGTAGAAGAATTTCCTGACCACTGTGGCGATGTGATTATCAAAGGAGAGACTACTGTCCACCTGTGTCCCAAGGTCTCTTATCATATTTTCGGCATTAAGTAGACTACCAGCTATGTGGTAGTTCATGGGTACAGAGTTTTTACCAAAGGGGATGACAATACACTTTTTGGCATTGAGCTTCAGGCCATGGCTTTGACACCAGGTATCTGTCTCAGTGAGGCCCTTTTGTAGTTTGTCCACATCGTTAGGAGTTTCGATTATGGCTCCTAGTTTGCAGTCATCTGCAAACTTTGTTAGCCAACGACCTTCTGTGTTGGCCTGCACTTCAGAGAAGTAGATACCAAACAGGAGAGGACCCAGGACTGAACCCTGTGGTACTCCACTTGTCACTGGTCTGATGTCGGATTTGGAATCCGCTACTTTCACAGTGTGGGTTCTGTCTGTGAGCCAGTTGGCAACCCATCTTGTGACATAGGGATTTATACCTAGTTTAGTGAGCTTGTCTATAATTCCAGAGTGGGGGATGGTGTCAAAAGCCTTGGCGAGATCTAGATAAGCTGTGTGAACCATTTTACCCTCATCTATGGCTTTGGTGACTGTTTCAAAGAAGTCATTCAGGTTTAGGAGACATGATCTGCCTTTTACAAATCCAAACCGAGTAGGGTCCAGAGTTTGGAGATTACCAATTTCTTTGCTTTGGAACAAAATTCCAAACTACATTAGGCAGAGCCCCTCACTAACACTCTTCAAGAGAAACCTTGACGAGTGGATGGGTAACAGAAAATACACCCCTGGGATCACTTCATTGGCTCTGCTTGACAGAGGATCAGTTAATTAATCAATGGGGCGGCGAAAGCCAACACACACTGGCTAGACTTATAAATGCCCTCGGGCAGATAGCCTAGTACTTACCTATGAACCTATACTTGTAATACACATACACCCTATTTGAAAAGGAGCTGCAGATTATGTGTAATGGATGATTGTCTTATGTTTCTATTTGCATGTCTAAACCTTGATTTTATAATGTAGTTTTGCTGCTGGGATGAAAGTCCGAGTATCCCTCCAAAACATGCTCAGGAATGTATAGAAACAGAACATGCCTATTTAATGATGTTACATTAACAACTGAATGCTGTATCAACAAAAATCTAGTTAAAGTGCTCATGTTTAGAAAAGATATGGAAGTGTGTAGTAGTGCTAAGTAAATATAACTGCCTGTTATTTGACTAGATGTTGTTTTAGTTGTCATACTTCAGTAAGATTTGAATTCATCTGTGACCTTAAGGAAACAAGTAATTTAAAGAGGAAACTGTGTTTGGCAAAACACATATCTTGTCTTTGGTTAGATTGTCATGTCTCTTTAAAAAAGTGTCAAGTTAGTTCATGACCCGTTCATCTTGCATTGCTTTTACATATGAGTGCTATTCCGTAGTATAACTCATGGTTCTCTATACTAGGTTTCCCTGCTTTGTAACTGTTTTAGCATGTTTTTTTTCTCCTTTTAGAAGTACTGTGTAACACACTTTTCATGGCTTAGTTTTTTTAAAATCTATGTTTATCTCACTAATGCCTTGGTAAACCAGTGTGCCAAAAAAGTAAGAGCACATGACTTAAAGCCAGTGCTGTTATTTGTCTTGTCCATTCTGATCATTCAGTCTGTCCTAATTGTTTTTGCATTCCTCTTTTCTTTGATGCTGTGAAGTGGGAAAAGGCTGAGGGACAGAGTCTCTGGGAGCTAGCTTAACACTGACCAAGAAGCTTGCAGCTCTACCTTAGATGAAGGTTTTAGCATGGCTAAGTGTAGATGGTATCTGGGAAGCAGGGGAGGGAAAGATTCCACTGTTTTGGTGCAGAAAGATCAAAGGCCACTATCAGACTACTCCCCCACCCCTAAGAATGTATGTTTTAAGTGGGAGAGGGCTTTGTTATCCGTCCAAGTTTTAGTCAACTGGAACGTATTGGAAGTCTCACTTAAATTAGCGTTTCCAATCGGTGATGGTGAGAATGCATTCCTTAACATGTTCACTTTTAACATTAAATGGGGGGTTTCTGTCACTTCTTTGAAACAGCTCAGCATTGACAAAAGAGACTGTGCTCTAATAGGGCAGGATATGATAACTATAAAATATGACAGTGTGCCTCTCTCCATTATAAGTGGCAAGTAGCTGGTACTGTTCACTCATGTAATCTGTGATTCTGTGTTAACATTTTCCTGCTGAAGTCAGGTCAACTTGGATGACAGAAAGCTTTTGATTTTGATAACAAAACGTTTGAAGACAATACCTCTGTGGAGATTGACTGATGGAGTTTTTACAGAGACTGCATATGTTTTCCCTTGTCAGGTAACAAAAAGTAAAATAAAAATGCTCAAAGTATGTCATTCTTTTAAAAAGAACGGTGGCTTTAGTTTTATTTTTGAGTTAATATGAAGTATGACTTGTTCTGTGAGGAGATGTTGTATATTATAGGAGAACTTAAAGCAAATCTTAATATATAAAACCTGGGGAGCCATCAAGCAGTGTTGCAGTGTTACAGTGATGTGTGTGTGTGTGTGTGTGTGTGTGTGTGTGTGTGTGTGTGTGTGTGTGTGTGTGTGTGTGTGTGTGTGTGTGTGTGTGTGTGTATATACACACATGTGAAACACAGCTTAGTTTAGGAAAATATTTGTGACACCAAGATAACTTTATGGTGGAGCAATCTGAACAGGATACACGATAGGGACATCTTTCTTGATGAAATAGTGACTCTTGATTCATGTAGGGGCTAGCATACTTGAGACATGTAGCTGTGGGTGATACCTAGAAACTTAGTCATTGTAGGTTGACTCCTGGGGTGTATACAATAACCTGTTACAAGCATGACAGTGAAGAGTAGAAGCCTATCATGATACTGCTGTACCTGTTCACATACAATAAGCTCTAGCCCAGCTTAGCCCAGGCAGATCTCTACAGGATGTCATGTACATTTCAGATAAGCAGCCCCAAATGATACATGTGTAAAATATAAAGAAGGTAGAATAACTGATGGAAGATGTGCTGCAAAGTGTTCTAGGCCTGTAGCGAAATGGTGACATAAAGTATATTAGCAGTACTTCCTCTCACTCTTAGCATTTACAGGTGTGCAGGGTCTTACTGAGCTTCATATGTGCTTTGCAGCATCTAATGATATACCATGAAGCACCTAGATTGAAGATTGTCATGTTTTTGTTTAAGCCATTGTTTAATAAAAATGCTTTATAAATATTTTATTTAAAAATGGCCCAAATAAATGTAATGCATCTCTTAGTAATGTCACCTTATGGATAGCATGAGATATAGCCACAGACTTTAATGGATACTTCTCTGCACCTGTATGACTATGCATCCATCATAGTCCATTGAAAACACCTCAGTCTTTTCCTTATGGTCATGACACTTAGTTCCTCAGCTTATTAGCAATGGAAACGTTCCAGCTCTTATAGGTTCATAGGTGTTTACTAGGCTAACGATCACAAGGGCCTTTTTAAGCCTAGCCATGCATCCCAAATCTCTGACAAGTTCTGATACCTTTGATAAGTGTAAGCGTGGGCCTGGGGGAGAAACCATTTACAGGTTATCCATGTCCATTAGAGACATAGGTGCCAATCCAGGGATGAATTTCCAGTTTCCCATTCAATTGTCCAAGTTGAACTTGAATTGGATTAGGGAGGAACTCTGCTTTACATGGATGGGGAGCCTGTTCCAGAGGTGGGGTAGTCTCTGAGATACATGTCTATCTCTCCAGCAGATCCTGTTTATATCACAGGCAAGGTTTAAGTCTTTAGAACGGGTAATTCTGGTGCTGTTTGTTTTGTGGATATGCAGGAGGTCCATCATATGTATGTGTGTGTGTGTGTGTGTGTATATATATATATATATATATATATATATATATATATATATATATATATATATATATATATATACACACACACACACACATATATATATATATATATATATATATATATATATATATATAGATAGATGTGTGTGTGTGTCTGTGTGAGCGAGTATATATAAATGGATATGTGTGTGTGTGTCTGTGTGTGTGTGTTTGTGTGTGTGTGTTTGTATAGGCATTTATGGGTCTATATTATATTCTCAAAAGCCGACAATATCGAAGCTGATATTGTCGACACAAGAATAGCGAAAGCACACAACATCGAACATGTAAACAGAAATCTCTGTAAGAGGAGATTTCCCTTTATGCAATGTAGTGTGGTCTCAGAGTTGGTATATTTAAGTAGCGGGAGGGGGGGTAAACCCGTTAGGGTACTTTTTTCTTTCTTTTTTTTTTTTTTTGTTGTTTTTATAAGTTTGATGTTTGAAGACATCGACCATATGGTTTCTTGATGAGTGGATGGGGGATCATAGGTTTACCCTAGGTATCACTGTTAGACAGAGGCACAGTATACTAACCTTGAAAAAGGGCATAGCAAAATTAATTTAAAATGGGTAACGAAAGCCAAACACACTCTGGCTAGGCTTATAAATGCCCTAGGGCAGATAGCCTAGCATGAACCTATGAACCTATGGTGTTCGATGTTTTCAACTGTCGATCTTATAATATAGACCCGGCTTTTTGAAGGAAATTAGGCTTGGCAAAAAAACTTTATTATGCTTTGGCAGCTCCACTTTCACATTATGTGCCTTTAAATTAATATTATATCTATGTATTTTTTTTTTTTTACAAATTTCGAGGGTGAAAATGTTGTTCAGCACTTTGTGCACCATGTGCCTTGCTGCAAAGGGAAAGGAAATTAATCATGGCATAAAAAAAAAAAAAACATAATATGCTTTGGAGACATGTTTCACTTTAAGTCATTCAGACAACTGATCAACTTTTTCTTCCCAGCCTTCACATGCTGCTCCATAGGCTATTCCTAACATCAAGTTAAGAGGAGAGACTTCCCTTCCTTCTGGATGTGCTGGGGCTTTGCTGTTAGGACCAGAGTTTGACATTATGCCTAATAGCTTGATGGAGAGGAAGCAATCCCTTTCTGCCATGAAGACCTCTTTTGGCTGGCTCCAGCTTACCTTTTCTAGCTCATGGCAAACCCAGTAGAAGCAAGTCAAAGAGTCATTAAGCCTCAGTGCTAGGGATTAGTACACAGGTGTGCCATTTCGGAGGCCTTATTTTGCCAAAAGGGAGAGAAGAGTTCTATTTTAGGAGCCTTCTCTGCAGTCATATCTCCCATCCCTACTGTCCTCTCTTACAGGGCTGTACTTATTTAGAGTTCAGTACATCCTGCCTTTCCCATGGTTTGCATATCAATATCTGGAGAAGATAAACTAAGGCCCTGCAGCTAGCCAGTCATTACCAGTTTTGAATCCTACAATTTGCCTTGTACAGTCCCCCAGAGATATTACCACATATATGACAGTAATGGAACACCTGTCCTTTCATGATTCATTCATTCATGTTTTTCCTCATCACCTGTGAGCATCACTTGCTGTTCGGGACATGGGATTGTGTTTTTTAAACTATTCAGCCATCATGCTCTCTATGAAAACCTTTTTCCCTTTGCTGAGAATACTTGAATTTAATGTGTGGCTTGCCTTCTATTGCAAAGGCATAACTTTGTCAAGAGCTTTGATCCATCTTCAAGGGTTTATAGTGGCAGCCATACTCGTGGTTCCATTTATGTGACTACAGATGCATGCACTGTAGGCCATTAAAAGTTGCAGCTCCAAGATACTAAGGACCTGAATACCTGTAGCTAGATATCCAAGTTATGTCAGAAACCTGTTTGCTACTTGAATGTCCAGACTCATCTACTAGCTTACTGTACATTTATCCTGCATGTTTGATAGTCCAGGTCACTAAAAGCATCTCTTTTCTGAAATGACAATTCAAATCCTCTTGTGTGGCAGTGATTGCCTTCTAAACACTGACGTTCTGGAAATGATGGCAGTGTTTCTGGCCGAACACCACTTCAGACCCCCAATCCTCAGCTATTCTGTTTCCAGAAGGGCAATATGGCTATAGTATGGTACTACAGGAAGCAGGGAAGTGTAAGTTCCTACCATCGCTGCAGGGAAACCATGCAGCTATAGGATTGGGCAATTGCATGGTCTCTGTATCCATACTTGTCAATTTCTTAGGACAAGAATTTGGACAAAGTCCAAAATAATGGAGGGAAAATGCCCAAAAATAGAGACAGATTTTAAATATTGCCCCTATAAACTTGGAAAGTTGTTAGAATAACATGATGTCTACCAGTATGCATTTTCCTGAAGAATATGAAGTCTGAAACTCAAATGTATGTCTACTGACTTCAGTCCTCAGTGATTTGCCAGAAAACCACAAATTTTATGATTTATGAGAAACAGATCAAAAATGTGAGGCACAAAATCTGGACATTCTGCAAAAATCTGAACAGTTGAGAGGTATACTTGTATCTATCAAACAGTCATACGGTGTACCTTTTCTTGGGTCTATATCAAAACCGCAAAACCTCACATATGTGAATACGGAAATGTCAACACATATTAAGCGAACCGCGAAAACACTGAACTTCCTGAACCACGAAATTCAAAATGTCGAATTGGCATAGTTGGCCAACCCCACCGCCCGCTACATACTACTTACCCAAACAAAATAAATAATCCACATACATACACTTAACAAAACCCTACTTCTAACCCTAAACTAAAGCTCACATATATTACTATGTATGCGATTGCCTTAACCCACACCCTAAGCCTAAGGTCCATAACTATTGCACACTTGCCTTAAGGAGCTATACTGGAGAAGGGCCAACTATGACGATTCGACATGTCAAATTTCGTGCTTCGGGATGTTTGGTGTTTTCGCGGTTCGCTCAATATGTGTCGACATTTCCGTATTCGCACAATTGCGGTTTCGCAGTTGTAATAGGTAATCCCTTTTCTTACTGCACCCTGAGTGATATTTTCCAAGACCTATTTCAGAGGGCTGCTCTTTATATTCTCAGTGCTATAAAAAGGTAACTGCAGTGTATCAAACTGAAAGAGCCCAAATGCAGCTTTTCTTGAAAGTCAAGCATTTCCCCTTTACTCTGAGGTCATTCGGCCTCAGATTTAGAATGTGTAACTAGAGAGGAGTGGAAGCATAGGCTAGTACATTGGGATGCCTGGGTGCTTACCCCTGCAGAAAATACTTTTGAGAATGACATCACTGGGCTGTTCATGTTTGATCCTATTTGAGTTAGTCTGTTTCCATTTAGGGAGCTGTTTGTAACCACCCTGGTGATGGGTGGGATGGATTTCAACTTTTCTGAAGAATTTGCAGCATTAGGTGGAGAGTCAGTTTAGTTTTTTTTTTCTCCTGAAAAGCTTTACAAGACTTTTTTGAGAGTTGAGGTCACTTATCCATGATCTGGCTCGTACTTGAGATGTGACTTTTATTTTGTAGACACTGACACACATCCTCCCATGTCATGTCTTGGAAGGTTATCTTTCTTGTCAGGCATACTTCAGCCATGTGAATCTTAGGGTTCATGCAGTATTAGTGAATTTGCCATTTTTCTCTATAGGAACGTCATCTTTACTTCTCAGTACTTAACTTTACTCCTTAAGTACTATGGCCTGTACTCCAAATCAGTACATTCCCACGTTTTCATGGAATATGAGCATCTGGGATGGCATCTCCTTCATGTCATGATAGTTCACAGACAGTTGTGGCACTGTGCTAGTAAAACATCCATCAGACAAAACTGATGAACTCTGTTTCTTTGGGTAATGGTAAGGAACAGCGAAAGACTAGCTCTCAGTGCCTTTTTACATAAATGGCCAATTGCATTTTTTTTTCTGTGAAGTTAAGGAAATAGTCACTAATTCTGATGCCCTGTTCTGTAAAGTTTATTTGGATGAGAGCTACACTATTGTGATCTGACCAGCTTTCTATATTTACCAAGCATTACAAGCTTATACAACTGTGAGATTCAGTCCCTATGCTTGTTTGTGGGTTCTTTTGTAGGATCCTCCACCCTTAGGGGCTGATTGATTTGCTGGGAACCCTGTCCTAAGATTCCTTTAACCAGAGCATCTGAGAGTATGATGAAATATTTATATGAGGTACTTATTGTAATAGTGCAACTTCCAGATGAAAGCAATGGGGTGATGGATGCAACCTTTCCCCCTTTCCCCTAAGCATTTTCTTGCCTCCTGGTTATTACAGTGCATTTGGTGGTTCACTGAGATGAACTTGCTCCCTGGAAAAAAGTGGGAGATTGGTCTGTGCTCTATGTGGTATAGGAGTTGGTTTTAGCCCATAGGACAAAACTTGAGGGCTGGGAAGAAATAGCCATTGAACTGTCTTAGTACGTGGGAGGTTTGAAGTTGTGCAATCACTGCTTATGTCTCATGGAACCTTACTGGTGGGGATATCATTTAACTTTCTTAGGCTTGATGATAGGTGCCATGGCTGCCATAACCATGAGGTGAGCTAGTGCTCCTTGCTGTTTACGAGGGTCTTCATGGTGGAAGACTGTACTATTTATTCATCCCTACTGGGAACCATTGTGTTACTACTCTTGACAGTTTTTTACGCTATACAATAGGCTGTTAATAGAACTGTTTATGCTCTTTAAATACAATTTTGGAACAGTTCTGAGGAATTGTTATACGTTAGCTGTTGCTAAGTTGTTTCATGTCTTGCATAAAACAGCTTTTTCTTCACAAGCATGTCATAGAAACGGAAATTATTATATTGCCACTGCTGGTTATTGCCATGGCATTCATTCTACCAGCCATGTTACTATTAGCCTGGCTACCACAGTTTGATCACCCTATTAATCTGAAGGATGAAAATATTGATAACTGTGTTAAGAGAATATAAGGTCAGTAGAAATGTAAGGCTGCTTAAGAAATAAAATGGTAATTTGCTGTTTATTGCAGAGTTTAACTTGTTTTACTTTTAAGTGCAGTCTGGAGACAGCTTCTCAAAGTTAAATCATCATCCAGATTGTAAAGTACAGGTCTTACATTTGTATTTTTAAGTCTCACACAAATGATTTAACATTGAGTTGTGAATTTGAAGAGCTCGCAGAGTTGTGAAACTGTTACCTACATGTCTTTCTGGCTAAAAGGTCATCATAGACATCAACAACAGACAAAGAGAAAAAAAATAGTAAGAAGCAGATAACATAACAAAACTACTAGTTAAAGGGATTATTGTAGAGGCCTGAGTCCATCTGAAGGGCAGCAGCAGTCTGACCCTACGTCCCTTTCCCTCCGCTGCTTCCTCCTTTCCTTGCCCCTTGTGACCCCTTACCTTGTTTTACTCTGCTGACTCATTGAGCTGGGTATTTCATGGTCTAATCACGCTCCACATGAGATGCTGCCTCAGCTCTGCTTCCCTTTATTGCTGGTGTGCTTTAGGTCCCAGTTTCCTTTACGCTTGTTTTAGTCACCTGTATTTTATCCAGTTATGTAATGTTTAGCCAGACTGCAGAATTGTAGAAAGTATTCCAGTTATGGATATACTGACAGACCCTGTACAGCTGCAAAGTGACTTTAGTGATACAGGAATTTGCAGTGCATTTATAGGCTATGGTGTCATATCTGCTGTGATTGCACCCAGCTTACAGTTAGCAAAGTTCACTGTGGTTGTTTTAGCTCCAGGTGTTCTCTTCCTTCTCTATATAATAACAACAAATTTACCTTCTCTAACATGCAATTCTTCAGTAGAGTTTTCCCACACACAGTTATTTGCATTGAGACTCAGCTGGCATATCACTTAGCTCCTCTTGCAGATTCTGCCTTCTCTAATATATATGACTGCCTTCCACTCCAGCTTTATGTGAGTGGTGAATAGACTGTTTCTGTAATTTGTGATGTCTTATATAAAAAAGGGATACAGTTTAGGCCTGAAGATTGACTTTTGGCATATCTCAAGCACCACAGTTCTCACTAGACTGTACTTTTCTTACTGACGCTCTCTATACCATGTCTTTTAGACTTTTTTTCTCATCTTATAAGCCTCTGCCCATTCTGTGTCATTCTGTCATATGGAACAATGCCTGAAGATGCGGATGAAGACACAATAGTCCATGTTTACTGTATGCCTTTGCGTTACCTTCTTCACAACCCTATCATTCTGTTAAATCATTTTGTTTAACAAGATCTGTTTTCTATAAACCCTTAAATGTCCGCGAATGAAGCATGGGCAAGGAGGAATCATATATTCTATATGGGCAAGCAGGGATCATATGTTCTGTATGGGCATGGAAAGATCATACATTCTGTATGGGCATGGAAAGATCATACATTCTGTATGAGCATAGAGGGATCATATATTCTGTACAGGCATGGAGGGATCATATATTCTATACGGGCATGGAGGGATCATATATTCTGTATGGGCATGGAAGGATCATACAGTCTGTATGAGCATGGAAAGATCATGCATTCTCTATGTGCATAGAGGGATCATATATTCTGTACAGGCATGGAGGGATCATATATTCTATATGGGCATGGAGGGATCATATATTCTGTATGGGCATGGAGGGATCATATATTCTGTATGGGCATAGAGGGATCATATATCCTATATGAGCATGGAAGGATAATATATTCTGTATGGGCATGGAGGGTTCATATATTCTGTATGGGCATGGAGGGATCATATATTCTGTATGGGCATAGAGGGATCATATATCCTATATGAGCATGGAAGGATCATATATTCTATATGGGCATGGAAGGATCATATATTCTGTTTGGGCATGCAGGGATCACATATTTTATATGGGCTGATCATATGTTCTATGTGGGCATAAGTCTGTTTTTTACCAGGATATACATCGTTAGCTGTATTTGTTTTGAATTCCTTCTCCCAACTTCCTATAGAACAGTAACCCCTAATCAGGTGATGTGTTGTCTATGGGCACATGAGAAATGAGATGTACTTCTGTCCATTCATTTATTCATTCATTTGTTTGTATTTGCTTACTGGGAAAATGCAACTTGACAAAATCCCATTTTAGTAGAGGCCCGGTGAGAAGAGCTGTGTGAGGTTACACCATATGTAATTTTATAACAGCAGTGACATTTACTTGCATTACTTCTTAGACTACAAACTATAAAAACATGTATAGACTATGTAGCAGTTTGGAAGTTAACTGATATTTAAATGCAGTGTAGAATGTATGCATTTACATATATACACATGGGGCTGCAAGTGAGTTAGAAGTGGAGATATAGGCTGTTTTAGGACCTTAATCTAAGCCAGTTATGTAATTTGAGGTAAGTGATTTTTAAATGACATAGATAAATGAAATTTAAAAAAACATAGTTTATAAGTTGATACATAGGAATCAATAGGGTATGAAGTGCATGCTAATTACTGAGTAGTATGGGCATCTGTAGTGAGGAGTACATGCTTAGATGGATTCATCTCCTTGACAGATACTATTTTAGGGATGCTTTCAAACGATTACATAATGCAGAGGTTAGATATACAGACAATTCCCTTTACTTGCTAGATTCTCTTAGCTGTTTTCAAGTGGTAATAGAATTTTTTTTCTTAGTGTAAGATGAAGTTATAATTCTGTTCATATATAACATACAGAGATTCTTCAGTCTGATTATTTGATCTTCGTGTTTGCCTGGGGTCCTTATTTTGAGACCTTCATTGCCTTTGGGGTATACTCGCCAAGTAATTGGTTGCTTCTTTAAGCAGTCTGGCCAAAAATTGGAAGAAGGAAGCAGCATCTGTTAATAGAGCAATAACCAATGAGTGGGTGTGGTATATTGAAGATTTACCAATGACTGGTGTGGTTTAATCATGAGGGTGAAGCCCGAGTGATTAAACAAAGGCAACTGTGAATAAATCTTCACTGTACCACTTCCAGGAATTAGTTATTGCTATTATACAATGACATTACTTAAGAGAGGAATGACTTACTTTTCTTAAATCATGTCTTTGTTTAATGGTGCTGCGGTGTCCTTCTGTGCTGTTTCTGTATTCTGCCACTTTGTTGATGTGCTGAACCAGATGAATATGAAGTCACAGATCCACCCTTAGATGTACGGAGAAAAAACGTTTAGTTTCTTGGTAGTTTCCTCCGTCACATGTCCCTTACTCCATCCACATAACTTCTTCAAGTTCTAGTTTCCCCGAGCTTATCTTCTTGAAAGTGCTTTGCAAAAACAGAGTGTTAATTTGTTGCTGTTGACACTGTTCACTTGTGCCTCATCACCTTCTGTATGTGTCACAGGATGAGGTCAGGATGGCATTTCTCCTGAACCCATTATCTCTACACTCTTGTTTCTGCAGCATTGTTCACCTCAACAAACATCATTGCAGCTTTCTTTTCTACATTTTTATGCCATAACTCTCCTACTACTCATGACATGAGAGGTAGAATCCCCTCCCAGCACCTTTATACTTCTGTTGTGAGTTTGCATGTCCCTCTGACCACCTCCCCTTTTAATTTCCCAAGCATCTCCACTGTAAAGTACCAGCCACCCCTTCAGTTCCATGATGTCATTTATCTTACAAAAGTCAGGTATTTGGTGTCCTTCAACTTCTGCCACTTTTTGGTCCTCATCTCCTTCTGGGTCATATCAGATCACACTGTAATGTGATTGCACTAACCCACTTAACACCATTTTTCTAAAATCTTCCTGACTGGACTTAGGTCCTGATTCAGACCCTCCTATCTTTACACCAGGACAACTGCCTTGTCACTTTGCACATGATCTAAGAATATATCAGACTTTTACCTTTTAACATAAGGATTGAGACTGCAGCTGACTTTCTGACTTCTTTAGTTCATGATCCAGTCCTTACTCATCCCTTGTTTCGCAGATGACCCTTCTTCACCATGTATATGATCTAGGAATACATCCAAATTTGACCTTTTAATCCAGTAACACAAAATAAATCATTAATTGAAATTAATCAGCATTAAACTGGTACAGTAAATACTTTCTACATTTTGTACATTTCCTTGTCACTGTGTTGGTGGCATAGGGGAGCTGTAGTTAACAATACCATCTCACAACACTTGGGTCCTGGTTAATGGCTTTCTTTGTGTCGTTGTATGTCATCCCTGCATTCAGGTGGTTTTTGGAGGAGTTATCAGTTTCCTTTCACTTCACAAAGTTAAATAAAGAGGTGCATTGATGATGTTTTAAATGAAATGAAGGTATGCACACACACACACACACACACACACACACACACACACACACACACACACACACACACACACACACACACACACACACACACACTCACTCATGTGTGTGTTTGTGTGTAAATGTGCATACATGTGTGAGTGTACATGAATGTGCACTTGCATTCTGCAGTTGGCTAGCATGCTGTTCAGAATTGTTTCTATGCCTTACACATGTTACTTGCTGGGATAGGCTTTGGCTACCCTTGACTGAAAATAGGATAACCAGGGGATTGTAAAATATTCTTCAGCAGCAGTATGTCATATTTCATATTCTTATTGCTGAATTTGGGTATTGATTCTGTTGAAAAAAAAAAAAAACAAGTAAGATGTATGATATCCTCTGGGCTGTGTAGACTTCCACTAATCTGTATCGGGGTGAGTATTGCACTAAATCAAGTGATTTATAACATTTCTCCTGATGATGATAAGAGGCTATTTCAGAGTTTGTAAATAGCAAATGGTATTGTCCTTTCTCCAGTTTTAGTCTTGAACTTGGGAACCATGAGAAAAAGGAGTGCCAGAAGAGGACCTTTAGTGTCTGACACAGTTCCTGCATTCAAGTAGGTTTCAAAGACTTGGACAAAGCCCCTAAAACTTTTTTGTTTCAGATACAGGAAGCCAACCCAGATTCCTCAGTTGTGTATACTAGTAACTATAAAGGGGATCCAAGAAAGAGACAAAGGTAAGTATCACTGAGAGAGGCCTAAAGCATTGTGGTGGATATCTGAGGATGGAAGCAAGGAGGGGAGCCAGCCAATCAAGCAATGCCAGCCCCCACTTTTAATTCCAACACTAATAGGTCTGTTGAATTTGTAATAGACATTTATCTGCCATTGTACTTTCTTAGAGATCACATCTGCCTTGGCTCGCAAGGCCAAGTAAGGGTCCCACTACATCCTGATTGGTATGTGAAAGTGAGAGCTGTCTCCAGTCACTGTATCCTCCATTGTCTTTGTGCATCATTGTATTATGGAAATATTCTCAGATAAATCATACGGGGAATACTGAGGAGTAATGATTTAAAAAAACATTTATTTTATATGTGTAAATAAGGTCCATTTATATTGTAATCATCTACATATGAAGCATATTGGAAATATTGTGGAGTAACAAATTTGAATAGATTTGTTTCATATGTGCAAATCATGCCCAGATACATAGTCATACAAATAATACTGGGAAAACTGTGGAAAAAATTAAAATATCTGTTTCTTGTATGAAATCCAGGCCCATTTACACTATAACTACCCTTAAAAAGTCTTAACATATTTAACATTTCCGAAACAAGAAGAGAAAATCTCCAGGCAGCCATCAATTCCCATAAATTTACACTGTGAATAATTTATGTTACCTGTAGCATGTATTTAACTGTCTCAATTTTAATACAGTTCTTGAAACTCTGAAACCTTAGTGAGCAATAATGGCCCTGCTATGATTAATATGATATGACTGTTGATATTATAGATTGGTGAAAAAGGTTCAGACTTCTTCCCATGGAAGAAGCTTGTAGTGATTTAAATTATCACTGTTTTTTTCTGGTTGTAAGCAGCTAAGGAATGCAGATGGTCAGTGGATATGATAACCTCTTCTGTGACTTACAATTGGAGGGTCGCAGCTCTTTTGTGAGTTTATTGTGTGAAATTCTCCTGGCTGTGGTAGTCAGAAATAGCATCCTGGTGCAGGGTTGTTCTGCATGGCAGAATTCTGATAGATAGTATGAAGCTGTGGATGTGTAGTCATTTTAGGAAACAGTTAAAGGCCACCCACATTAAAGTAAGTGAATGGAAAACTAGAAAATCAGAATGAAAACCGTGGGTTTTATTTGAGGCAGAGTGAGGAACTGGATCCACTGTGAGTAATTATATGCCATTTAATCAACACAGGATTATTCAAAATTAAAACATCTAAAATCTCGGGAGGTCACAAGCTCAAAACAGTAACACTCTTGATTTCAAAAAATACAAAACCTTTTTATTTTACAGGTGGGTAAGACTCCTTGTAGCCCTAGGATGATGACAACCTCTCACTCCCCCACACACACACACACACACACACACACACACACACACACACACACACACACACACACACACACACACACACACACACGCACACACACGCACACACACACATATGCAAATATATGTATATAAAATCCAAGGTCGCACATACGGGAAGAAGAGGAAGACAGTGTGTAGTGGGGGGGGGTCACCCTTTCCAGAGAAGGATGAAATTTGTTAGCTTAGCCAATGGTAATCCATTTAAATTTTAACAAGAAGCAGGCAATTCTTCTGCTTGGACATTTGAGTAAATAACAAAGCAGGACATGACAAATTATTGATTTCCCTGAGGAGGGTAGGTTTTCAAGATTTCTAGTATTGACTTTTTCACATTTTCTTTAATTCTGTGAGTGCAAACTTTCATTGACTATATAAAAAGTAGTTATGAAAGCAAGTCTGTAAACATATAAATTCCCCTTTCAAGTCAAGACTTTCATATTTTTCGCTAGGTAGTTTAAATTACAAGAGTTCTATGCAGATTTTGAGTAAAACTATTTAACTGCTAAGTATTCATTGAGATAAAGAATGCCCATTCCCAACAGATGTTACTAATGTCATAGATTTTTGTTTGCACCTTAGTCAAATAAATAGTTACTGAAACAATTGTTTGCTTGTGTCATTGTTTTCCCACGCGAACACATCTACAGTTTTTGGTACCTTCCAAAGTTCAGAATGGCCTGTGTTAAGTCCTCCCATTTTTAATGGCCTCTGTTTAAGTCTTTTCTCTCATCCTTCCTCTGTTTTGCAGTTAGCACTAGCTTATAACATTACTTCAGTCCTGGGTTTCAGGGATATGATAATGCAGGAAGCTTAGTTTTACCATTTGTCTTGTGTTACAGCTCACGATCCCACCAGAGAGGAACAGCCGATTAATAAATGTACTGTCTAGTGCAGTTGGTAGCTACCTGGTTCCAGCTGAAATCCCAAAGAATAAAGAAAGGTTAGCATGACCTGTGTGGTCTGTCATCGGTGCCTGTACCTTTGATACTACACTTCTCAACGTATTTCCAGCCATGCATTGAACAGTAATTATTTTACTTTAACAGAGTTCAGCACTTGAAGAATGCAGAAAAGTAGAACAGCACTGTATTGTCTCCCTGGTGCCTCAGAAAGCTGACCACTGGGGTGGCTGTCTGGCATACCCTTTCCTGCATAAGATTTTTCAATTAATGTTCTTTAGACAAGGAGATACACAAACAGCACCCACTGTGCATCTGCAGAATTCTTCATGGATTAACGTTGTTCTGTGTCGGTATATTTTGTTACAAAAGAATGTGAACTCTACCACCTTGCAGAGAAAGGGAATCAGCATACAGTCTGTGATGTGAATATGTGGTTGGGGAGGTGAGTGGTATATTTTGCTGTCAACAGCGGTACTGCTAAACTGCGAAGGTGCACTTAAATTTCACAGTATTTCCTGTTTGCGGTCTTTACAGCCCAGTTACAGCACAAAATTCTCATATGATTTCTGCATTTTTCTTTAGTCTTATTAGTTGTACATATTTTTCTTCATTCAGTCAGAGGAACACTGTCAGTCATTCTGTCACACCCATTTCTGCCTACAGTCCAATGTCCAGAATCATCCGTAAGGTCTTCATTGGTAGGATGAGGTCAAATATATTGTACTGGTACTGAAATTGTTTTGCAAAATGCAGTTCATCTGTTATATATGCATCCACCAAAATTACACAGTGAGTCAGTGACATAAACCATCTGGGATCTTACTTCTTTTTGGAAGACCTGATGTTACACCACCTGCATTTGCAAGTGTAGCAAACTGTGCAGCCCTGCTTGTCTTTTGACATTCAAAAAGCTTTTTATTAATCATATCTTGTTACACGGGATGGTTGACAAACATTGGAAATCCACTTGGATATAGTTTTTGTGCCTAATTTCTGATTTTGGGCTGCTATGGTTATTGCAATAAAATAGAAACACTCCATAAACCATTATGTTACTTTTGTATGTCGTATTACAAACAGTCAAACTTTCCTCACTAACCATCTAAGCTCTTGGGATGGTAAATAATTGCAGTATGTGTGTACATGTAGTGGAAAGGCTAGGAAGAGGCACAGGTAAAATGTATCTTTTTGAAGCAAAACTTAGATTACTTCATACACAACTGTCCAGCTAAAATTTTGAGCATTTTGCTTTTTTTTTTTTCACAGTAGTATTCTGCAGCACCCCCTCCCACCAACTTGGCACTCAGGAGCTTTATTTGTCATCGGGGTTGAAGTTGTTTTGGGCAAATTTTCTTTTCTTCAGTAAGCATGTGAACCAATTCCTTATTAATAAAAACAGAACTTTGTGAACAGATAATTGTGGGACAGTTAGTGTTTGAGTGTGCGTGTGCGTGTGTGCGTGTGTGTGTGTGTGTGTGTGTGTGTGTGTGTGTGTGTGTGTGTGTGTGTGTGTGTGTGTGCATGTGTGTGCGTGTGTGTGTGCATGTGCGTGCACCCACATTTATTTCTATTACATCATTACACTTAGAAGTTGGTAGACATAATTCGTATACAGTACTTAAGAAGAAAGGACATAGCCTACCTTTTTTTTTTGACTTTTAGAAAACATTTTATACTCTGCATGATTATGGTAGGTAATTTCTGTTTTTATACACAAGTTAATCCAGCAAGGATTTTGAACATTCAGACGTTTTCACTCTAGGAGGCTACATTCTCCTTAGTATTTAAATCTACCTCTCATACAGCAGTTTTTGCTAGGTCATGTGATGTCTTGGCAAGTTTGAGCTATTCTTCATAAGCATTTCAATGTGTCTGTCATCTTTCTTATAAAAAGAAAAAAAAGAGACAAGAAAGAAAGAAAGAAAACACCTGTGAAATATAGCATGTCAGGTTCTGCTTATTAAAGAAGTAATTGAACTGGGTTGACTCACTAAGATGTGCACAAATTTAATTTTAAACTGGATGCATAAGGAATTTTCCCTTAGCTGGCACAAGTGTTTTTCATTGTAAAATATTGCAAATGTCCTTTTTAAACTCTGCAGTTCATATTACTGGAAAAATTAAGGCATCTCTCCATGTATGAGGCCTTTCTGTCCCTTACAGTTCTTTACATTTTCTTGTTTTTTTTTTTTTTTAGACATCCCGTTTATTCTGATCTGGCACAGTCCCGAAATGGCAGTAGCTGTCGTCTAATTAACCCTGCCCTCATATAAGCCTCAAAAGGGAGCTTGTGCAGTATTTTGTGCCCATCCCTTTTTGACTCTTCTAACCATAGAACAAAAAAGATAAGTTGTAAAGTTAAGTTGGTTAAAGGAGCAGCTCAGGTTTGATTGTAACTATATTTTTCTTTTATTTCTGTACATTACTCTTATATAGTATTCTGACATATAAGGAGACCCTGCATCATTTTAGGAGAAAAAGAATAAATAGTGGATGCATTAATTAATGCATTGAGTACACCAGCACAGACGAGATGTATCTGCAAGAATGAACTGCACAATGTTCTTCATGTTTCACTGTTGCAATCATCACATTTGGGTTATCCCTACTAGGGTATCCCTCAGCCAGCCCGAATACCAGAGGCTTAGTATTTCTGCGTCGATTGCTGTCACTTCAGGACTGACGTCAGGTCATCAGTAGTATAAAGTAAGGCAGCCAATGCTGATACATCAGCCTTTCTTGCCGCAGAGCCAGAAGTAGAAGCAGTTTGCATGAGTGCCGGTTGGTCGCTACCTGAGTTTCTTCTTCCGAATTGAAGCTGAAGTCTTCTAAAGCTAAGTATCCCATTGGGGATCCTTTTTTCATGCAATAACCAATGTCAGAAAAAGTTAACAATTGCCTCGCCTGTGGAAAGCAAATACCACACCGAGTCTTTCATTCTTACTGCGTCACTTGCTCAGGCCCAGACCATGATGTCCCCCGCTGTCACTTTTGTGCTTTGTTCAGCGTCAGAACTATACATCGTCAGGCCCTTATTGTAGCTAGATATTTTCACTTACAGTCCTCGAATTCTGATATGGCTTTGATAAGCCATCTGACAGCAGATCTTCTGAAAAAACATAAAGATAAAGACAGAGACAGACCGCACAGGTCCAAAACTACCAACAACGCTTCCGTTAAGCTAGTCATCAGTTCTCCGGTCCTCAGTGAGGCGCTTTTGCAGCCCCTGATTCCCACTTCTGTGGATTCGCAGGCCGCTACTGAGACTCTTTCGGAGTCCGGTATGCTGCAAAACTCTTCTTCGACTGAGGATCCTGTGTTTGTCTCTCCCTTAGATGGGTCCGGAGCTGCTGAGCAGGCACCGGCTTCCGAGAAATTATTTCGCACTACAGATTCTCGACACAAACCAACGACTTCCGACCGTTCTTCTAAAAGAAAAAGAGATCTTTCTCCAGTAGTTTTGTCTGAACAGGAGTCTGATGACTCTAATGCATCTGAATATGAAGACATGCAACCCCTCTCTGCTTATTAGGATTCTGATGCAGAGGACTCCATTCCTTCAGCCCCTCCCCTGAGGACATTTCCTTTGGGGAAACCCTTAAGGGAGCATTTCTAATGGGAATGTCAGGACTATACTCAGTCTAAAAAGAGACTCAGAGAATTCTTGGATCTTCCACAGCACAGACCCCTGGCCATTCCCCCAGTCCTGGATGTTGTGGAGGATGTTTTCCTGGAATCCTCTCTGACTCCTGACACCCTCTCTCCTGCACCCAGAAAACCAGACAGGTATTACAGAGTCCCTGACACACACAAATTTATTTTTAAAAATCCTACTACTTACCCTAAGGAAATTTCTCAAGGGCCTAAAGGAATTAAAGCAACCTCTGCTAAGAATCCCACCCCCTCAGATAGGGATTCTCAAGCACTAGACAGATGGAGTAAAAAAAGTGTACACCTCAGCTACTCTTGTATCAAAGCACTAACTTGCCAGTTTCATATGCTAAAATTTCAGTAACATACCCTGGAACTCCTTAAACAAAAAGTGTCTTCCTTTCCTGCTTGTGCAGAATCTAAAGAGTTACAAGAGGTAATGCATTCTGCAAGTCAAGTAACTAAACACACCTTGCACTGTGGGTTTGATGCCCTAGAAGCTTCTTGTAGGGCAGCAGTCACCGGTTCTGTCCTTAGAAGGCATGCATGGCTTAAGGAACAGCCCTTGCCAGACCATGTTAAATCTAAATTGTTGGATGCACCCTTGCACAAAGAAAACTTATTTAGCACTAAGGCAGAATAGGTCTTAAAAAATGGAAGAAAAAGCTAAATCTATGCAGACAGTTAAGGATTTCTTACAGGTCCAACCACCCACGTTCAGCAGGCATTGCCCCTCCAAGCACTGGTCCTTTCCTGCTCCCACCAGGTTAATTCAGCCCAGACCCCGTGGAAGCAGACCCCCCCCCCAGACAGCAGCCACAGGGAATGCAGAGATCAAAACAGAGGACTTCCTCCACTTCAAAAACAGTGAGTTCTAAGCCACTCCCTCATGGAAAGAACTCACAATGACTCTCCTACCCCCACCCCCTCCCTCTGCCCAACTTCACTTACTCCAGGAGGAAAACTCTTCTTTCACGCAAGTACCTTGGCCATCATTACCAACGACCGCTAGGTCCTCAATATAGTGTCCCAGGGATACAAATTTTCTTTCCACATTCTCCCAACTCCAAAAGGGTTCCCAGATCTACCTCCAAATCAGTGGGCAGAGGTGCAAAAGCAAGTCCTTTCCCTGCTCTCTATGAGGGCAATAGAGCACGTTCCTGCAGAACAGAAAAGCCAAGGTTTCTACTCCAGACTTTTTCTGGTACCCAGAAAAGAGGGCACCTGGCACCCCATCCTCGATATATCCATTCTAAACACCTTCCCTATGATGCCAAAATTCAAAATGCTTACCCTCCAGCAGCTGCTACCCATGCTCTCCAAGGATGCTTGGCTAGCCACCCTAGACCTAAAAGAGGCCTACCTCAGCATTCCTATCAGGGAATCATGCAGGAAATACCTACGTTTCAGGGCAGGATCTCTGCACTTTCAGTTCTCTGCACTTCCCTTTGGCTTATCTACTGCTCCCAGAGTTTTCGCAAAATGTCTGGCTCCGGCCATTGCCTTTTGCAGACAAAGGAATATCCAAATTTGCCCATACTTAGACGACTGCCTAATTCAGACAGACAGCTAGGAAAAGCTACTCAAGCACCTGGCCTTTGTAAAATCCCTACTGACCTCCCTAGGGTACACAATCAATGAAAAGAAGTCCAAACAAGTATCCACCCAAATATATATTCCTGGGAGCAAGCCTGGACACAGCATCCCAGATGGCATTCCTTACACCAGAGAAGCAAACTTACCTGACAGCCTACTTTTCTCAACTAGCCACCAGACCCCAGTTGTCTGCAAGGAAAATCCCGCAAGCTCTGGGGTTCATGGCACCTTGTATTCTACTCATTCCATATGCCAGACTGTATATGAGAAAACTTCAATGGTACCTATAAAGCCTTTGGTGTCAACACTCTCAAGACCTGGAAAGTCTTATCCCCATGATACCTTGCCTCAGAAAAGATTTTCTTTGGTGGGCAGCAGCATGCTCCCACAACAAGGGACTACCTTTCTCACCACCCCTGCCACCCAGACCCTCACCATAGACATATCAGACTATGCCTGGGGTGCACACCTGGATGGCAGGTGCATACAGGGCCAATGGAGGCCACAGCAAATCCATCTGCATATCAGCCAAAAAGAGATAACTGTCCAGCATGCCTTGACAGCTTTAAAGCCCCTTCTCTCCCCAGGGGTTCTCCTAATCAAAACAGACAACACCACTGTGATGTGGTATATCAACAAGCAGGGAGGGACTCACTCCTACCCTCTGTGCAGGCTGGCCATGACCCTTTGGCACACAGCCTCTGCCATGCAACTCCACCTGTTAGCACAATTCCTGACTGGTTCTCTAAACTCTCTGGCAGACCACTTAAAAGCAGAAATCTTCTGGACCCACACGAGAGGCAGCTAGACAAAAGAACCTTCACCTTAATAATTCAGAAATGGGGCACCCAGAAGGTCGACCTCTTTGCCTCCCACACCAACCATCAACTCAGCAAGTTCTGCACCAGGGAGCATCACTGCATGGCTTGGAAAGTGGATGCCTTGTCCTTCCTGTTCTTATACAGTGAATCACTTTCCCTGTATTAATAATATTTCTTTTTCACCTAATGGTGTTTATAACTGCAGAACAAATGGGGTGATTTATGCAATTGAATGTAGTTGCAAAAAATTTTATATCGGACAGACTAAAAGAATGTTCAAAGTGAGGTTGCTAGAACATTTAAGAGACATGCAGAATAACAGGGATGATAGCCCTGTAGCCCAGCACTGTAAAGAATATCATAGTAGCAACCCTGTGGGTTTAAAAGCGACTGTTTTACAACATATTATGGCATCTGATCTTGATAAAGACAAAGTTAGATGTATACTTTTAAAAAAGGAAGCTATTTTTATATTAAAATATAATACTCTGGTACCCAGAGGGTTGAATGTAGAATTTTGTTGGAAAAGTATTCTTTAATAGTGATGCTGTATTTTTAAAATTTTTAATTATACTAATTGTTTAACTGCTTAATTGCTTAATTGTCACTTCATGATGTGTATATATAGTGTGTGGAGTGTATTGTTTTTTTACTCCTTGAAGGCTGTTGGTGGCCGAGGCGCTAGAGAGAATAAATCCTTTACTACTTGATTCCTGCTTGATTCCTGTTGTTTCGTTTTGTGTTGAAGCATTTAACTTAGTGCCAGTTGGTGCCTCATCTGTGTTGTATTCTATTTGATGCCTTGTCCTTCCCCTGGGTCAATCTATCAGTCTGTGCCTTTCCTCCACTACTTCTCATCCCCAGGGTACTGCTCAAAATAAGGGAGGAAAAACCAAGGACAATTCTTATTGCTCCAGACTGGCCACGCCAGCACTGGTACCCACTGCTGTGCAGCCTGCCCCCACTGCCACCATGACATCTCACTCAGACCCCAGCCCTCCTGGCCCAGAGGGAGGGAGAATTAATGCATCCCCAACTGCAGACCCTCAATTTGACAGCTTGGCTTATTCCCTAACCACTGATCAGTCTGCCAACCTCAGTGAACAGGTTCTAGATGTTATACGTGAGGCCAGATGCCCTAGCACTAAAAAGTCTTATACTGACAAATGGAAAAAGTTCTGCACCTGAATTCAGGCTAAGGGAACTGATATGGCACAACCCTCCCTCTCTCTCATCCTGGATTACTTAGCTGACGTGCTACACAGTGGCCTCTCTTTTTCCCTCTATTAAAATTCATGCCTCTGCTATCTCCGCTCATTTTCCCTACTGAGCAGCCCCTTTTTTCACACCCTCTGATCAAACAATTCCTAAGAGAGGCTAGCAACTTGAGGCCACTCAGAAGAGCACCAACCCCAGCTTGGGACCTTAACTTTGTGTTGGAAAAGCTCACCCTGCCCTCCTTCAAACCAGCATCTTCAGCAGAGCTAAAATTTCTCTCCTGGAAGACAACTTTCCTTCTGGTCATCACTTCAGCCAGAAGGGTCTCTGAGCTACAAGCTGTCATGGCTGTGGAGCCCTTCATCATCTACCATGCTGACAGGGTTTCCCTCAGGACTAACCCATCATTCATGCCCAAAGTGGTGTCCAGTGTGGCTCTCAACCAATCCATTCATTTGCCCACTTTTTCCCCTAACCCACAGAACAAGGGGGAAAGGATCCAGCACTCTCTAGATGTGCACAGACAGCTCAGATTCTATCTAGACAGGACTAAATCCTTCAGAAAGTCTGATCAATTGCTGGTTAGCTTTGCTACAGGGTTAGAGGGAAAAGCCATCTCCAAACAAACAATTTCCAAATAGATAGCACACTGCATCCATTTCTGTTACAAGCAACACAGAAAGCCCCTCCTACAGGGGTCACTCACTCCACCAGAGCAGCCACCACCTCTGCAGCTTTCCTCAGAGGAGAAGTCTCCACTAGGGACATCCTGGTGGCTGCCACCTGGACAACTGTTCACACTTTCACCAAACACTACCACCTGCCTATCTTCTCCAAATCCGGGGGAGGGTTTGCCTCTGCAGTCTTGCAGGGCATCCTAGCAGCCCCTAGTCTGCTTGACTGCCTCCACCCTTTTCCTCAGCTTTGGGAATCAACCCAAATATGATGACTGCAACAATGAAACACAAAGAACATAGTACAGTTGTGTACACTTACCATAAATGTAGATGTTCAAGTGTATTCACTGTTGCAGTCCTGGTTTTCCTCCCTTCATCCCCCTCTTCTTTCTTCTCTCTCCTTACAAGGGACATTTTTATATTTATTTTCTACTAGTGGGGTTCTTCCACCAGAACCTGGCTCCCACTTGGGGGATCCTGACAGGGCAAGAAAAACTGATGTAATGGCCTTGGCTGCCTTACTTTATACTACTGACGACCTGACATAATTCCTGAAGCGAGAGCAATCGACACAGAAATACTAAGCCTCTGGTATTCGGGCCGGCCAAGGGCTACATCCTGGCAGGGATAACCCAAATGTGACTGCAACAGTGAATACACTCGAGCACCTACATTTATGGTAAATGTACACAATTGTACTTTTTGAAGCCTTGACAGGATAATGGACTCCATCTAAACTAACTTAACGTTGTGGCCTGAATTTGGTAATAGAAAGCGTGTTTTGAATTGTTATGCTGTTTTTCTTTTTGGTCTTGTATGCTACGTACATAACATGTGCTCTCCTTTCTCTTCTCTTAAGACACTTGACCATATTTCTCATTTCACATCTACTTTATTGATTATGAATCAAACTGTTACAGAATTAACACTGATATGTGCTTTTGTCACTGTTTCTGACTTGCTGCAAAACAGGTTCAGAATATTCTTAATCATTATTAGCATTTCTCCATTTACTTTCCTGTGACTTTCACCAAGGTTTGTACCATTTCTTTATCCTTTTTTACCTTTGGTACCATCTTCTCACTTTTGGTAGGTCAAGGTTGCAGTTTGGGCCTATTCTTTTTCCACTTTGCCCATCCTTTACACCCACAGCAGATCTTGTTGTCATCCTTCTTACCTGTAGCCGATGGTCTTCATACCATGGCTAACCACCAAGAATCTCTCATACATCTCTCATACATCCTCCAGCCTTAAGGTGAGCCAGACTAGTCCACCCCTGCATCCCGCCTACATTTTCTCCTCAGTGAGTTTGCAATTGATTGCGATCATGGAGTTTGCCTGATCTGAAGCCATAATTAGAATGAATGAGATTGTCACTGCACACATTAGGATTCAACATTGCATCATGAAGCTAGACTGCTAAATGGATTAAGCTTTCCAGCATACATTCTGCTGTAATAATTATAAATACTTCTGTTTTTGTTTTATGACCAGATCTGAAACATTCAAATGCATGTGGTATTGCCTTATAGATTAGTAGCAGTATTGTACAGTCTGACCACTTAAGTGCTCTTTACATGACTGATAACTCTTGTTTATTTCTATTTCTCTTTAAATCTCAATCAGCAGTACACCTGGTTAAGCTTGTTTTACTTGTATTTATTTTTATTTATTTTACATTTGTTGACCGGGAAAGTCCGACTGGATATATGTCCATTTTCAGTGGAGGCCCGGGGAGAAAAGCTCCAAGGTATAAAAAATCAATTGCTTGTCAAAAATCTAATTACATGCCTCATGTTACAGATTCCAAAAAATCAAACTTAACAGACATTAGAGGCAGACAATACACACCACATATAACATATTTACGTAGACTCGATGGACAAATGTAATAATAGTTCCTCAGGTACATTTTTCAATATGTGTGTGAGAAAGTTGCAGTACATGATAGGCTACATTCGTCAGTGCACTTTTCAGAGAAATATTTAACCCGGCTTGATACAGTAGCATGACCAGTTTGATCCCAGGTAGTGTTTGAGCCTAGTTTTAAACTGACCTAGTGAAGAGAGTAAGGTGATATCAGGTGGAATAGAATTCCATGATCTACCTACAGAGTTTGTGAAGAGAGAGTCACCGGCTAAGTTATTAGATTTACTTATCTGGATAAGGAATCTGTTTGCGGATCACAGCAGTCTAGGATTATTATATAGGGTGACCAGATTTTTGAGTGCAGGGGTATTTTCAGACAAACGGATACAAATATAATTTTGTGGGCCATAACCAGTTGGTTATATAAGATTAGACTGGGTAGTTCCAGCCATCCAAGCTGGATTAGATTGACATAGTGATGTGTCCTGTAAGGCAGCCCTGAGGCGAACCTGGCAATGTGATTGTAACAGATAGTTTGTTCAGGACAGTCTAGCTAACATTACAGAGAAGAGGGGATGCATACATAAGAGTAGAGAGAAGGTGGGAATGAGCAATGTCAACTTTGGCTGGAGGAGTTGAAGGTTTTTATTCTGTACTGTGATCTTAGTTTTTTATTGATGGTTTTGATCAATTGATTAACCTGTAGGTCAAATTTTAAGTTATATGTAATGACACCTAATAGTTTAGTTAATAAGTCAGGGGAGATTACTGAGCCATCCCTTGCTTTAATTGTAATGTTAATGTCACTAGACCTTTGTGTAGGTAGGAATAACAGCATTTTAGTTTTTTTAGGGTTCAGTATCAGGCGTCGTTTGGCAAGCCAGTTTTCAGTTGTGGTAAAGGCGGTCTGGGTAGATAACTGTAACTCTATTGGGGATGTTGCCGAGCAGATCAGAGTAGAGTCATCTGCATATTGGATACAACTGAGTTTATGTATAACAGTGTTCAAGTCATTGGTGAAGATGGAGAATAACAGGGGACCTAGTATAGAACCTTGTGGTACTCCTAGGATATTAGGTAGCAAGGTGGACAGTTTACTCTGCCAAAGCACAGCCTGCTGTCTTCCACTTGGGTAGGAATGAAACCATTGAATGGTTTTAGGATCTAGACAAAGTGTTTGCAGGGTTTGGATTAGTAGTTTGTGGTCAACCATATCGAAGGCTTTAGAAAGATCCAGAAAATGAGCTGAAGAAATATAGTTATTGTTGCAGTTAAGGTTTATAGTATTGGAAAAGACTAGTAGGGCTGAGGTAGTGCTATGGTCAGGTCTAAAACCATGCTGGGTGTCTGCCAAGAGGTGGTTCTGGATAAGGTGGTACAGGAACTGTTTCTGAATACATTTTTTTATCTGTAAATCTGTATATTAAATGATAGCTAATAAAACTTGGATGACTTGCCATTATTTGTATCCGTTTGTTTGATTTTTCTATAATGGTAAATCCAATTTGTTGTCCTTTCAGTTTAGACCATACTTCAATATGTTGTAATCATAACACTTAACTAATTAGCCAGAGATCAAATACATATTTTTCTTTTAGTTTTACAGACAGTAATGCCAAACTGTGTTGTCAGTTTTCTCCTCCTTTTTTTTTTTATATATTTTTTTTTAAGACTCCTTCAGCAGGATTCTACTACCTCTGTCTTCTAAGTATTTACAAAATAAGGAGGAAAAACAAAGATGTGGCAGGGGAGTGCATTATTTTCCATGGCTGCACACATTGTAAATATTCTGATTTCATGGGACTTGTTTATCACAAATCGGCAGTAAACATCCCTTGGTTTCATATGGGTAATGAAACTATAAGGTAATATGAAAATGTGGGGCCTCCTAAATATTTCTTCACAAATGACTACTTGCTGTTTAAATGTTTGTGTTTTTTAACAGTAAAAACTATATATGTATTGAAAAACTCTTGGTTGAGTTTTTCAGAGGACTAAAATGTTATACTTTTCCAGGATGCCTCCTAGAAGTTAAACTGAAGTCTCTTAAATGCTAATGATTTTATAAAAAAAATACTTACCTTTTTTACAAGACTGGGGAATGCAGTTTTCATTGGCACTGTAATGTTTTCAAACAGCATTCACAAATAAGTTAAAGTTCCTCTTGAAAATTATTTTCCTTAATTAATTACATTAGAAGAAGCCGATTACTTTGTTTGTTTCCTTGATCTTCCCTGGAAAGTCATATGGGGTAGGCTGACTTCAAACCACTGGAGGGTACAGGAAGTAAGACAAAGTATTTATAAGTCGAATAATACTGGCTATAGCTGTAAATAGAGCTGGTGGTGATGGCGACAACAGTACATTTAGTGCCTGGGGGCTAAAAAGGAAGTGCAGTCTGCAGATAGCTCATACCTCTCAACTGTACAGATTTTCGCAGAATGTCCAACTGTTTGCCTCAAATGTTTGGTCTGTTCCTCATAAAATCTGTGGTTTTCTGCCAAATCACAGAAGACTGAAGTCATTAAATAATGAACAAATAATGACATATATATATATATATATATATATATATATATATATATATATATATGAGTTTCAGACTTCATATCCTTCAGAAAATGCATACTAACACAAATCCTGTTATTCTTGCAGCTTTCTTAGTTTATAAAAGCAATATTTAAAATCTGTCCCTATTTTTAGGCCTTTGTCTCCCCAATATTTTAGGCTTTGTCCAGTTTTCTTGAATTTGAGAGGTATGCATAATATCATAATGCATTTGAGTCTCACAAGTCGGACCTCAAATGTCGTATACTGAAGTCAAACAACATATACAACTTCATAAAAGGTCTTATTACATTTCTGCAAGTTGAACTTACAAATTAATGGTTTCGGACTATAGCGATGTAACCAGTGCTTGGATGAAAGCTTAATGGGAATTTGCTAATGTTTTTTTTCCCTTTTGAGGGCAGCTACACAAAGCTTGCTGCTAGTTTGCCAACATGCCCAGTGTACAGAAGAGTATGCTGACGTATTATGGCGATCACATGGAACCATGCCCTACTCAGTTCAGCAAGGCTTATAAGGAATGCAGACTGCCAAAAGAGATTATCAGCTGGATTTAAAAGATATAATTAAGTAGGCTGTTACATTTTTAATGGTATGTAGCTTAAGTTTGATATTAGACAGCATCCTTTACAAAAGCCCCATTAAACTGAATGGAGCATGGCCCTATGTAATCCTTGTACATGCACCTTCAGCAGTTAATTGTAAACATTACAAAGGTAATCCTGAAGTTGTTGCTCAATGTTTTAAAGTTAAAAAATGCAATAATGTAGTTCTGATGTGGATAGCCACTGCACTGTGGTCAGTGGCTGTTCTCATCAAAATGTTACTTGAAGCCATGACCAGGCTCCCAG
Source organism: Protopterus annectens (assembly GCF_019279795.1). Lineage (NCBI taxonomy): Eukaryota > Metazoa > Chordata > Ceratodontiformes > Protopteridae > Protopterus > Protopterus annectens. The sequence continues at coordinate 984,339,863 of NC_056730.1, forward strand.
ATGCAGATGCTTTAGGAGTTCTCTGACTGTAGTTCCCAAAAAGTCTCTTATTTGTAGAGAAGCATTCTAAGTTAGTGACTGGTTGGCTGGGAAGATGTGAGTTGTAGAATGATGTGGTAAATCAGGAGAAGAGTCTTGCATAGCTAATGCCCTACTGAATAATTTATGTGGTTACATAATGTATAATCCTCGGCTGGATTAAGTCAGAAATTATTTTGAAAAAGAATTTTGAAACGATTTTGAAACTGTACAGTATTTTTAATGGACTATGTTTTACTTGCTTTAAATAAGTACACAGTAGAGTGTTACCTTTTCAAATAACCAAATCATGAGATCATGAGATTTTGCAGGACAAACCATATCTACACCCAATGCAAAGGACTGGCCATTTGCCAAAACCAAAACTCTGTTTTATAGAATTTGATTTTTTTTTTCTGTGATTTATTGTAATATTAAGGTGGTTCAGATACAAAATGATTGTTTTATGCAATATTAGATGAAACTTAGGTAACATATTTTCTCCACAAATCTTAAGCTATTTGATTTTTTTTAATGTTTTAGCAGACAGAACTGCTTAAATAGAGACAGTCCTGTGTGATGGTCAGGTCGCAACCCTAAATTTGCTACTCTGTGTTAATGCTTGTAAAGCAAACAAAAATGTTAGACAGCTTGAAAAGTACTGATTTTTCTGTGCAGAAAGCCCACTATTTTAAGTTGTCCTGTTACCACACTGTATTTCTTGTGTTATGTATGCCATGTGGGTGCAAGTAATCTGCATTGTCAAAGTAAAGAAAATAATTTATGTATACTTGGCATCCAGTATTAGGTTCTAATAGTTTACAGGTGATTTACAAGCACTGCTATATGTGGGCTTTCCACAGAAAAATAGCCCATAATTTATATCACTGTCCATTTGTCCACAGCATAGGCTGCAGAACAATACAGGTACTGCCATTCTTTCAGTTTTTTTGCTGTGGATGTCTTCAGAATTCCATATGCTGACCGAGTCACTTTTGTCTACAAGCAAAACACTTCCCGCAGTACCCTTATAAGAAATTTTTATGTCTTTTTCCATTTAACTGTGTACAGTGTATCCCTCCTCCTGAATCTTCTGAAAAAGGATTCCTGCCTGAGAAAGGTGTATATTCTGCACTGTAGCCATGAGCTTTTCTGTAATCATTGTCTGATTGGAAATGTACTGCTGTTGTATTATTTAAAGGCATTCATTCATTGCTACTGGAGCAACAGAAAGTCAGTGCAAAGTACAGTATACCTGCTATTTAAACAAATGCCACACCTTTCTTCCTGATGATTTTGAAGTCATCCGCAAGACTGCACAAAAAAGACAGAAAATAACTAATTATGTCTGACATATCTCATCGGACCCCACTGCACAGATTACATTCTGTAGTCTTGTAAAATGTGCTTTTTATGTTAGGTTTGACTGTAGAGTAGGTAGAGTTGTAACATTCCTAATTGTCTGCTCTGGACAATGGATTCCAGTGTTTGAGAGCAGTCTATCCGTAGCAGCATAAGCTACTCAGACGTCTGATTTTCATAGTTCAGTACTTCGCAGTTTTGCCTCATTAACTTTATTTTCATCCTCAAATCAATTAATTAATTAAAAATGACATTTTACGTTATTCATCAGCTCAGATGTTTCAGGCACCAGGATGGTTATACATGGGCCTGAGTGTAAGTGCTACAAAGTCTAATTATTTCTAACCTATAAGTGATGAATCTAAGCCCCCAGACTGTAAGATTTGGCATTAATTCGGAGAGATGACAGTTGCTTTTTTACATGGTCTTCTTCTTCACATGTTTAGCTTCCTGCCAGAAGGATTATCAGTGTGGGTCATTGATCGAATTTGATTTCCAGGATTTTTTATCATCTGCCTTTGAGTTCAGTAGTATAGGTGGAACTGTCCCTGGGTCACAACAGAAGCCCGGACTTTGTCCTTCACTTCTGGAATTGTTGCTGGTTTAGACTTGTTAACATCTCTACTTCAGCTAAGCTATATTTCCAGACAGAGAAACTGATGATTGCAGTTATCTTTGGCTGCTGAATCATGCTGTCAAGTAAAGGAGCTTTGGTCTTTGCAAACTCTGTGTGTGGTCACATTCTAGGCCTGAATTCAGAAACCATCTAACAATGACTTTGTCATAATAGCTAACTTTAAGAAGCACTGGATAAGATTTCTTGCATGTTTCAAAATTGCTAAACCATCATATCTTGTCAGTAGTGTGTTAAATGCGAATGTAAACGATTGTTTTTCCAGCTTTGGAACTTAGAATATAAGATTTTATTGGATCATTTAGCCATGGTTCATTTCTGTACTTTTTGCCCAGAAAGAAAACTTTGTTGTTTTGGAAAAAAGCTGTTGGTTTGGAAAAGAGTGTCATGACTTCAGACTGCTAAGACCTTGGAAGAAAACGAGGGCATTCCAGATTTTACTGAATAAAGAACTTTTAGCAGCAAGAATGTGTCCTCGCTGAACTGACTTGGGAGAAAGGAATTTTAATTTTGAATATAATTTAAACATCTTTATTGTCTTTTACCTTTGAGGATGCATGTTTTCATTGCTTTCACAAGATGTATAATATAATAACTGGGTACTCTGAGAAGAATCAAGCATGCCCCCCGAACTGCAGAGCCTCAAATTGCATTTTAAGGAAGGTGTGTGACATGACAGAAAGTACAATAACAAAGCACTTGCAACCAGCTTGAAACGTGCAACTTGTTGGAATTCTAAGTGCCAGCAGAACTGACCTGATTGCCCCAAACAGCCTCTTCCATATTTCTTGCTTTTAGGTCAGACATGGAGCCAGGCAGATTATAACAAATGGCCTGTACTTGGACTGGACACGTATTAAAAGAGTGCACAAGTGAAAGTGTTAGATCTAATAAATATCATACTTTGGCACTCTGTGGCTTGCAGCTGTCACAGAAAGGGTCTCCTTCCTTTGGTTCTAGCAGTGGGGGCTCATGTGGGGGCCTAGGCATTGGAAGGTCAATCAGCAATGAAAGCATGTCAGGAAAAGGGATGGGGAATTTGTGCTACCTGGGTAGAATTTTGATCAACACTAGTGGTAAAGTAGAGGCTCACACAGTCCTAAGAGGAATGCTAACCAATTCCTTACATGTCGATGCTGTGCTGACACAAGTTTTTTTTTTATATTGCTGTCTATATCATTTCATGTAGAAAGTCCCAGGGGCATGCTAAAAAGTCCTCACTTCCAACTTTCAGTTTGGTGGTATTCATTACAGCACCTCCACTGACCAGCTCTCTTGCTACCTCACTGTAACAGCAGTTAAATAAGGAATGACGGGGTGGAGTATTGCACATTTGACAGGGGTACATGATTGCCTCAGGTGAGCAGGTGCTGATGAAAAAAAAAATCTTTGAAAGAAAACAAAATGACCTTTTGTTTGCTTGGTTGTATAAATTATGTGTACAAGGGAGAAGTAATTACAGAAAAATGCTTCATCTTGAAGTGATGGCTACAATCCGGGCCGGGCTGTCCTGTTTTAAAAAGCAGAGATCAACCACCTATGTCTTTTTTTTTTGCTCAAAGTAACAAATTCAACAGATAACACATACATACATTATTTGCAGCAGGGATGTGGTTGTGGAAGCCCACCAATTTTACCCATTATGCATTGCTTCCTTTCAAAGCTTGCTGAAGCCCACAGGGCCAGGATAGAAATATACCTGTGGCTGGACCAGGTAATTAACAACATCAGACTGTTACCTTGTCGAACAGCTGGATATGGATGTATCTCAGGTTACCGTTCTGTTTATGCTAACCCTTTTCTACCCCTGTGTGATGCTGTTGATTTCCACCGCTTGTGAGAGTGGAGGGCATATGGTAAAAAAGAGCGTTATCATACTGGGAGCCTGTAATGCTGTCAGCATTGTTTCATATTCACCTACAGAGAACTTAGTCTGACACCGTCATGATAGACATTGGACTGGGTAAAATCTAGTATCAAACAATTTAGTTTACATTGTTAGCCTAAATTAAATACATCTGAGTTAGACTTTTTTGTTTTTTGCATATGGACACTTTAAATTGCTGCGCAGTGATGCATTATTTTATACTTGCATTGCAGAAAGTTTAACTTCTATTCTGGAAGGTTCTGTAAAGTTTAAAAAGATTTGCCGTGGAATAGTTTGTGTGTTTGGTTTGGAGCGCTGGAATTTCATAAAATGTAGCTTTGTGTTAAAATGTACTTACTGTATTTAAAGTGTGTATTTTGTATATATCTGTGTGTGTGTGTGTGTGTGTGTGTGTGGGGGGGGGTACTTCTGTATGTACTGCCCCGGAACTAGGTGTACATCTCCAGTTCTGAAAAACTGTACAGTTTCCATGTTGAGCCTTGATACTGTGCTGTCCACTATCCAGTTTCAATCAGTAAATGGTGGTTTTGCTGGTGGGGTCATTTTCATATCACCAAATTTGATAATTTGCTCTCTGAGTAGTAGTATTAATTTACAACATAAAGTTTCACCCCCTGCATCCGAGGTCTGCACATATCCATCAACATTATATGAGAGCAAAGGGGTCATGAGCTTTTATTTCTTGCTAATACAGAACAGGGTAACACATTTTATGCCTTTCCTTCTGGTGCAAATGTTTGCATGAAGTGCGTTTGAAACCTGTGTTAACAAGTCTACATCCACTGCCACCCTCAGAGCTGCCCTGATTGCCGAAGTTTGAACTCTTCTAGCTTTAGTAGCTTGTAGATGAAGTCCTAGTCAGTCCATTTTCATTGTGTGGGATGAAGGCAGCAGATGAATTCCACAGATTAATCAGATTTCAAGCAAGAATAGCAACCTATTCACCCACTTACATGCTTGAGACAGAAGCTCTGAGCCACTTGTAAAAGACCTATCAGCTGTACATGAAGAATGGTTATTTTTATAAAAGCTGAAAGACTGGCCCTGTTAGCCAGCATCATTGGATGAACAGTCCTGTGGATTTTTTCTTCTTACAGGCATTCTTTCACCAAGTGACACAACCCTGGTTATAAACGAGCACCTCGCTGAGCTGGGGTCAGGGTTCAGAGTATAATGCCAGCTGCTGGCCCGGGTTCAGAGTATAATGCCAGCTGCTGGCCCTGCCTTCAAACAATGGCAGTGCCCTTGTATGGAGAAAGTAAGGGACATTCCACCATAACGTTTCATCTTGCCCTGAACTAAGCTTTTCATGTTCAGGACAGGAAGGTCTTGCTTAGAGAGTTTAACTGTGACAATTAACAATTAGCAAAAGTCTCTGCGCTCATTGGGATGCATGTCATTCTGTTGAAAATGGCTGCAGAAAAGCAGTAAAGCATCCTTGTCAGTTAGCTAGAGCAAGAAGCAAGTGAAGAACAGAGTTTGAATCTCACAATAGCCACTTTATATATTGCATTGCAAATTACTTTTGTTTATTAAAACATCCTAAAAAAATAAATATCAATAACAACAAAAGCTCTCCCTCACACACCCTGCTGCCACTTCTAAATATACTGACTCCGAGATAAGAACTTGCTGAACTGCATTCCTTTCTGTCTTCTTTTCCTTATTGATGTTTTAGTAACTTTACTGTTTTGAGTTTTTCAGGTGAGAAGTAGTTTCTAATGTTGTGCATGAGTGCCTCACATAGTTTTGGGCTCAGAAATGGGAGCTCATGGTATGTGGAGGTTATTTTAAGGACTGAGCATTACATCATTAAAACTGGACTGAAGATGGTAATTTAGTGTTTTTGTTACTAATTTGGATTTGAGTATTGGGAGAGTTTTGCAGCAGAGAATTACTTCTGATCCTTAGAAGTGCTGAATGCATTTTTTCAAGCATACTGCAACAGCAGTGTATCAGATGCAATATTTATTGTCCTACTAGGGTCATGAAAAATACAGAGGGTGTACTGTGTCATAGAAATGTAACAGTCATTTAGCCGGCTAGGTTTCTGTCTCTAGTGTAACAGGATAGTATAACAGCTTGTAAAAGCCCTAACTTCCAGAGGTTATTTATGTTAAACAAACTGTGTTTGAATCAGATTTATAGCCTCTTTGAGTGGGGCCATGAGTAGTAGAAAGAGGTGGAGGGATAAGTAAGATTTTGATGAGTTGGGAGTACTGCTTTTTTATTTATTTTGATGTGCTAGAGAAGGTTAATCTCTGTCTACATTCTAACATGTGCATGCTGCTGTTCTAAATACACAGTGCACTGAAATAGGATTTAGTAAGAAAATTACTAGCTAATCATAGTGTAGAAAGTACTACATATTTTACAATTGCAGACAAGTTTACCTCCATTTGTGCCTTAACGTATCCATCTGTGGAAACTTGTGTTCCATGAGCTTATTCAGTGCAGCTTTACAGCTGTCGATATGTTTTTTGTGTAAGAATAAGTTATACATAACATTCCTTCTCACACCTGTTTACTCATATGTCAAAGTATGGGTTATTCATATTTTATTCATGATAGGAATGGGCCATTATTTGGTCATGAGAACACAACATAAGTAACGAAACTACAGTTTCCTCCTCCCAACATTCTTGAATAAAATATGAATTACTTATACCTTGTCATGGTGTTTTCTAATAGCTTTTTTTTGTTTATTTTTATTTATTTAAGATTTCTTGAGATAGTCATGTTGTCCCACATAAAAGACCCTTTCCAACTTTACTTGTTTTACTGTATTTTATCATACCTCTTAACCTGGAGACATCAAAACTCTGGACTAAAGGCCCATGAAAAGTAGGTGCAACTGGCAAAAAATCTGCATGCTAATTGACATACAATTTAAATGTTTAAAAATGTAACTCCACCCACTCTGATGGAACTGTGGGAGACCAACATTTAAAAACAAGTTGAAAAACAGACAAAATAACACAAACTATAACCAGAATAGTGTTTTTATATTAACATTTGAATTGTATAAACCTGTGAACTTGTATAAAACTAAAATGATATTTTCTTTTATAAAAATCAAATCAACTGCTACACTCATAAAAATTAAAATAAATAGATGTTTTTTAATACAAAATAAATCAAATAAGCTGTCAAAGCTACCAAAATGGTATAAAAATTGAAATAAATGTAAATTAAATAAACTATGACTACTAAACTGGTATAAAACTAAAATAAATGCACATGATTTTTTTTTTACCAAAGTCTCTTAACAAGATTAACAAAAAAAAAAATCGTAATTAACTTTTTTGGCTTTTCAGGGTTAGGGGTAGCCACAGTGGAACAGCGATTCACAGAATGATTTGCAGTGGAGTTTTACACTTTTGAGTTACCAGCCCAGGGCCAACCTTCCACAGAAGGCACACACACTCACACCTAGGGCCAATTTAGAGTGTCCAATCTACCTACAGCATGTCTTTGGGATGTGGGGAGGATCGAGAGCACCCAGAGAAAACCCACACAACTGCAGGAAGGACATGCAGACTCCACACAGAAGGCACCCCAGATGAGAATCAAACTGGAGAACCTCTTCCTGTGAGACAGCAATCCTAAACGCTGTACCACCTCAGCCGCCCCCTACACCAACATTCTTAATGAAAGTAGCAGACAATAGGCATAACAAAATAAAAGGCATAAAAATGAGCAAACCATACTATTTTAATCAAGAAACCAGTAAGCACTTTCGTCTACATAAGACTTTTTCAGTGCAATAGACATATGAACATTTTGGATTCAACTTTCTGCCCTACACCACACTTGTGAATATGTACAACCTGTAACATCCTGTTAGCTGCACTGTTACATAAATTCATTAAAATAACACTTTAGTAATTGTAACATCATATATAAAAGAACTGTACCCTCTATTAATTGTAAAAAGAAAATAATGAAGTCTATCACAATAATCAGTTTTATAACAAGCTGCTGTAGTTGTTATGAATATGCATCATGTGTCATTCCTTCTACTTCTATAAATACCAGTATATATACATGATTAAGTTTTGAAAATAAATATGGTAGCTGCCAATGCTGGGCATTAACGCAGACCTCTGTCTGTGCCAGATTTTGACTCACATCATATCTGTCTGGGTCCCTCTTCTTCATCCCGATTCCCTCCTATAACTGGTGACTTTTGCAGAAAAGTTGATGAATCACAATATATATATGTATATATATAGATATATATGTATATATGTGTATATGTGTGTGTGTGTGTGTGTGTGTGTGTGTGTGTGTGTGTGTGTGTATAGTGACAATAATTATAGACTTTTTTTACTTCATAAACTGTATATTATTCCATAGGAACTTATTATGTCAATCAACTTCTCAAGTTAATATATTGTTAATATTTTAAAAGTGTCCTTGGCCCTGTCTGCCCCGTCTCCCTGATTATTGCTGGATTTGTGATCCTGTGTGATTCTGTTAAGATTTGATTTTTCCCTTCCTGACATTGCACTGTGTTGCACTGACTTACTTTTGTTTTTCAGTTTCTATTTCCAGATTCCCATTTAACTAAATTAAATTCCATAGTCTTACCTCCAGTAGGAAGTAAATGTCCTCATCCTGGGGGTGTGCAGTTATGCAGTGTGAGTGACCATTGCCAGTCTGCTACTGACTTGTTGTTCCTCATTGCTTCATTCTGCAGATGTTCTGCTCCTGCTGTTGATAGTAATCTTATTTGCCATCTGCAGCAGGTGGCTTGCCCTTCCAGATCCAGCAGAATCCCAGCTGACTGGGATAGAACAAAAAAAAAAAAAAAACTCTGGTAAAAAACAAATAAATAAGTGTGTGCTGTGCGTACTGCACATGCTCCAGAAGTAGTCCTGTCCTGTCTTATGAATGCATAGATGATGTTCTCTTCTTTGGCTGGCTGAATGGCCAGAGTTGAGGACTTGGCAGACATAATGTATATGTTTTTTTTTTTCACTTTAACTTTCCTTTCCTTTCCCCAGACTGCTGAATGAATATTCATGCTTTCACCTCGTAGACACTTTCTTGGGTCGCGATGCTGACATCATCACGCATGCCCCTGCATGTTGATGGCACCACAGGAAATGCTGGTGATGCGTGATGATGTCAGCATGCACATAAAAAATAGAAGTAAATAGCAAAATGAAATCAGGATTTAAAGGGAACACTTAGGAATTTGTGGGCACCCTATTATTTCAGCTTCAGAAATGGTAAATGCCAAGAAATCCAGTACGGTTGAGAGGTATGTTTTAGGTACTAATATGAATTATTTGAATTTCTGTTTGAAACTGACTTTTAGTACTTACTTGCAGCTTGAGAGTTTTGGCTCTACATGAATTAAATGTTCACTTCTAATACCTATGGTGTTTTGTAAGACGATATTTTTAGCGGTATGAATATTTCATTACTTGGGCCTAATGGAGTCCATTTCATATGTTAAAATCATTATTTTAATTATTGTTTGCAAATATGGATTACTGTTGCTTTTATTTTATTATTGATAAAAAATGTTCTTAACCTTTTATAAATAACAAAATTGTATTTTGAAAATGCTAGTTTAGTGTCCATCACATTTAAAATATGTGGATCTATGTCAGTTTTATTTTCTCAGTAATGCACACACTGTTTTCATAGGTTCATAGGTGTTTACTAGGCTAATGACCACAAAGGCCTTTTTAAGCCTAGCCATGCATCCCAAATCTGTACAAATTCTAATACCCTTGATAAGTGTAAGCATGGGCCTGGGAGATGAACCATTTACAGGTTACCTGTTTGCATCAGAGACGTAGATGCCAAACTAGGGATGAATTTCTGGTTCCCCATCCAATTGTCCAAGTTGCAGTTGAATTGGATTAGGGAGGGAACTCTGCTTCACATGGATGGGGAGCCTGTTCCATATCCGGGATAGTCTCTGGGACACATACCTCCAGCAGGTCCTATTTATATCACAGGCAAGGTTTAAGTCTTTAGAATGCGTAATTCTGGTACTGATTGTTTTGTGGATTTGCAGGAGGTCCATCAGAGTGGGGTCTGACAATGCCCTGTATGCCAGGCATAGATCTCCCCTCAAAAGCCTGTAGGAGACAGAATACAGGGACAGGGCCATGAGGCAGTCTGCACAGGACATGTTACTTATGCCCTGTATTCTTTTAGTGAGGACCTCTGTGGACATTCCAGTTGTTGGATATGCCTGGTTAGGTACATACCAAATGGGGCATTGTACTCAATGATGAATACCAAATACAGTAGAACAATGACTTCCTTGGACTTAGATGATATCAGAAGGATACAAGTGGTTTAATGTTCTGATTTGAGTATAAAGCACTTCAGTGACTTAGCGAAAGGTAAAATTATATTTTTGTGTAATCAGCAGTAGGAGTGTCTTCTTACTACTTTTCTGGAGTGTAGTGTCATGTCGACTTCGTGGCACTGCTTTAAGTGCCCCGTTGCTCTTAATTGCATTAGTCTCAGCAGCATGGTTAGAAATTTATGAAAGAAGGGATGCACCTTCCTTGATAAATCAGAAGGGTGTATATCAAGGTGAGGAAGACACAACTTCTGCACTCCAAGCAGCTGGTTTCGATGCATGAAACCTGAGAGTGCATACCTCTCCGTCCCGCTTTTGGTTCCACCACCGAATCTCCAAATTATAAATTAATGTAATATGGTAGTCAGACAGTGGTCTTCGGGAGATTCAGATAAGACATTTGTTTCTAAATTCTCTTCCATTTATGGGGGAGGGGCAGTCTTGCAAAGAAGTAATTCTGTATTTTGTGCACGGTGTTACTAGGTGCATCTGTATTTGCAGAAATGAAAGGAAGTCTTCATATCACAGTATTTATATGTTCATCAAAAGCAACATTTACATTTAAAGCATTCTTCTCACCATTATAAGTGCATACGCGTAGGCCCATTTCCTGTGATTATGTGCTGCTGCTTATAAAATGTTAAGAAAAAAATGTAGTAGGTTTATTGAATGAAAGAGATAACATACTCTAAGTAAGTATGCATAATATGCTTGATCATGTGTGCAGTTTTAATTTGTTTTTACTGAAAACATCATTATGGAGATTTTATAAGTGTAGTAACCCACTCCAGGATGAGCACTGATATTTTTCCTTCTTAGGAGTATTAAAATACTTTGCTTTTGGCCTTGTGCTTACCTTTCTGAGACTATTGCAGTCTGGACTGTTTTGGAGGCATATGTCTCAACTGTACAGATTTTTGTAGAATGTCCAGATTTTTTCCTCATATTTTTGATCTGTTTTTCATAAAATTGTGGTTTTCAGTGAAATCATTAAAGAATGAAGTCATAAAATAATGACAGACATTTGAATTTCAGACTTCATACCTTTCAGAAAATTCATGCTAATGCAAAATCTGTTGTTCTATCAACTTTTTAGGCTTGGATAATATTTAAAAATGATCCCTATTTTTGGGCCTTTGTCCTCCCATTATTTAAGGCTTTTTCCAGAATTCTTACTGTATGAGGTTGAAAAGGTATGCTTGAGATATGTTCTGCAGCTCTGCAGAAACATAGCAATGTGCTTCCTCTCCTTCTGTTTATTCCTAACTGAAAATATGTGTTTTGTCTCAAGTGCATGGCCTAAAGTTTAATATGGAGTCTGTCTGCCCTCCCCTTACAAGCCCCATGCCATCTAGTATATAAAATCATAAAAGCTATGTTCTATACTGTCTACTGTCTTGGGATCGGTGGCCTAGTAAAAGGATGGCATGACAAGCCACCAGGCAATGTAAATGGGTTGGGGGCAAGCATAATGGTTAAAGCATTTGATTCTCACCTCTGAAAGGGAAATTGGCCAGGCTTAAAATGGCCCTCAGGGGCAGCTAGTCTAGTAGTTACCTATGAAACTAATATGTGATGTACTGGGTGTCTGTTGAGTAAACATGTCCATTAGAATCTTGATGAATAATGTGGATGTGCCGTATGACTCACAGTGCTTTTGTCGTAGCTTTTGCAGACCTGGAAAGTAGCAGAGAGCATTCCATAAACAGGATTTGCTTGCCTGAGAAAACAGTTTGTCTGTGTCAGCACCTTTTGTACATCCATACTTTGTCTATGCTAGATATTTGTGCTGTTTGTGTTTGTACAATCAGAGGAGTAATACATACTCACTGTCAAACAACATGTAAACCTGTGTGCTGTTTGAATGCTTGCCAAGTCATGTGTGGCACATCTTTGGGAAGCGTAATCTTTTACTTCCCATTTGATTTTAGGCTAATGGAGAAAGAGACATATTTTACTCTCTTTCTTTTGCAAGGAAAAACATTTGTTGACTTATCTGTATTTATTTGTTTATTAGATCTGATATTTCAGCTACTTCTTTTTAGCCATGACTCAAGCCATAGAGGCAAAGCTAAATGCATCATACATGGGCAGTTTGAAGTAGTCAGTCAACCATTTTGGGAGATGGAAGAAAACTTCACTATATGGGTAAATCCTGTGTAGACATGGGAAGAAATATATGCTACATTTGGAGTGTAGCTAGAAAGAGGTGAAGAGTGAAACCAAAGTTTGTGGCTATGAGGTGGGCCCCTAAACCACTAATCTCCAATGGATAATCCATAGTGTTCCTGTATGAGATTCTAGGCAGCAACAAAGTCATGAGAATACCAGAAGTCCCCTCAAGGTGCATGTTTTAGTGTAAAAGTGTGTTTCATTCAGGTTTAATTACCATCCATAGATTGAAAATTCAGTTCACATTCATGCTCCACAGTATTAAAGTCAGACAGAATATATAGTAAGTTATTGAGATCTATAATTTATAATGTATCAGTGATCAGCACCATCATATTATGCTTGAGGACTGAACTAATAAATTTTGTTTTGCCACTTTGAACATAGTAGTTTTTATAGGAAGAATATCAAACCTTTTCCTTTCTGTTTGAGGTATACAACTTTCAGAGATTAAGTTACTTTTAAGTTTCGCACAGTGCCACCAACTGAAGGAATACCCAGGATATTCAGTTTTGCCTATTTAATATATGAAAGGCTAGTTATGAATGGATGTGAATTACATTCTTTCGTTTACTAATAAACGTAAACATACACAGCTACAGTGGATGTAAAAAGTTTACACACCCGTTAAAATGCCAGGTTTTTGTGATATAAAAAAAAATGAGACCACAATAAATCATTTCAAAACTTTTCCCACCTTTAATGTGAGCTATAACCTGTACAATTCAATTGAAAAACAAACAAATATGTTAGGGGAAAAATATAATAAATAAAAAATGTACAATACTCTGGTTTCATAAGTGTGCACACACCCTTGAACTAATACTTTGTTGTGTGTGCACACCCTTAAACTAATACTTTGTTGAAGCACCTTTTGATTTAATTACAGTATTCAGTACTCTTGGGTAGACACCTGCCATCAATTAAAGAGACTCTGATTAACCCCAAATAAAGTTCAGCTATCCTAGTAGGATTTTCCTGACATTTACTTAGTTGCCTGCTACAGCAAAAGCCATGGTTCACAGAGAGCTTACAAAGCATCAAAGGGATTTCATTGTTGAAAGGTATCAGTCAGGAGAAGGGTACAAAAAAATTTCCACAGCATTGGATATACCATGGAACACAGTGAAGACAGTCATCAAAAAGTGGAGAAAATATGGAACAACAGTGACGTTGCAAAGAACTGGACGTCCCTCCAAAATTGATGAAAAGACAAGATGAAAACTGGTCAGGGAGGCTGCCCAGAGACCTACAGCAACACTGAAGGAGATGCAGGAATTTCTGGCAAGTACTGGTTGTGTACTACATGTGACAACAATCTCCTGTATTCTCCATATGTCTGAACTATGGGGTAGGGTTGCAAGAAGGAAGTCTTTTCATACACAGAAAAACATCCAGGCCTGGCTAAAATTTGCAAAACAATACATTGTCTCTCAAAAGCATTTGGGAAAATGTGTTATGGTCTGATGAGACCAAGGTTGAACTTTATGGCCACAATTCCAAAAGGTACGTTTGGCACAAAAACAACACTTTGCATCACCAAAAGAACACCATCCCCATGGTGAAGCGTAGTGGTGGCAGCATCATGCTTTGGGGTTGCTTTCTTCAGCTGGAACTGGGGCTTTAATCAAGGTGGAGGGAATTATGAACAGTTCCATATACCAGCCACTTTTGGTCCAAAACCTTCAGGTGTCTGCTAGAAAGCTGAAGCTGAAGAGAAATTTCACCCTTCAGCAAGACAATGACCCCAAGCATCCATCCAAATCAACAAAAGAATGGCTTCACCAGAAGAAAATTAAAGTTTTGGAATGGCTCAGCCAGACCCCAGACCTATATCCAGTAGAAAATTTGTGGGGTGACTTGAAGAGGGCTGTGCACAAGAGATGCCCTCGCAATCTGACAGATTTGGAGCACTTTTGCAAGGAGGAAGAGTGGGCAAATATTGCCAAGTCAAGATGTGCTGTGCTGATTGACTCCTATCCAAGAAGACTGAATGTTGTAATTAAATCAAAATGGGCTTCAACAAAGTATTAGTTTAAGGGTGTGCACACACAACAAAGTATTAGTTTAAGGGTGTGCATACTTATGCAACCAGCTTATTGTACGTTTTTTATTTATTATATTTTTCCCCTAACAGATTTGTTTGTTTTTCAAATGAATTGTACAGGTTATATAGGTCACATTAAAGGTGGGAAAAGTTTTGAAATGATTTATTGTGGTCTCATTTTTTTATATCACAAAAACCTGGCATTTTAATGGGGGTGTGTAAACTTTTTATCTCCACTGTATGTTCTACACAGCTATGCATAACAAAGGTGACATGCTTAAATGAAATAATAGTGTTGCAGTAACAGAAAAACATTAACAGTTTTCACTATTTTAGATTTTTTTATCTGTATGCTGTCAAAAGAATGGATGTCAGTTTGCAGGCTGATGTTCTGTGTCACAGCAGGTGACTTTTTCCTCACCAACAACCTTTTGGCTTCCCTTTCTGATGTCTTCAGCCACTTTGCCAAGCTGCCAGGTAGTTCTTTTATTACCTGAGGAAAAGGCAGATGCCTCCTTGAATATTTTAGTCCACAGCCAAGTTTACTATTATCTGTGACTTTAGCATTAGTATGTTTTGTTTATGGTTTGGGTAACTACCTCTCCACAGCTTGTATCCTTAAGTGGCCATCAGAGTGGCTTAAATGTTTAATTCTCTGAGTTCCTGATGCTGAGGCATTAAACTACCCTGCACAGAGCAGTGTTTGTTAACTATGTAGTTTCTAGGAATACCACAAAGTGATGTAATGGTTCCTAGATTTTCTATGTACAGTTTCCTTCCACATTCCAAAGACATGCATTAGTGGATCGGACACTCTAAACTGGCCATAGGTGTGAGTGGTTGTCATTATAGAAGTGACACTGACCCCATGAGCAAAGATAGGAAAAAGGGGTTGTGGATGTATGTGTGGCTGGATGGCTTTATGGTTGTATGGGTTTTATTTTTTAATTTATTTCATATAAGTGGAACTTACTAACTTGCTGTTAGTGGCAAATTAGTAATGTTCAGAGATGTGAGATCTTGGATTTTAAGGGTTAGATACTTGTGCTGTAATTTTGCTGAATGAATACTGCACCTCACATTGCAATGATGCCTGTCAGTAAAACAGAGTACTTCATCATCATCATCCCCTTTTTCCCATTTACATGGGGTCGGGGTATCGTATTAACTGTCGCCAACTCTCTCGATTCAGTGCCACTCTCCTGCCTTCTTCAACACTCATGCCTGACTGTCGCAGATCTTCTTTCACACAATCCATCCACCTCTTTGCTGGATGCCCTCGCTTCCTCTTACCTTCTTCCTGTCTGTCCCAAATCTCCCTCACCAGATTGGCTTCTGCTTTTCTACACATGTGCCCATACCATCGTAATCTGTTCTCTTTGATCTTTTCTGCAATTGGAGCTACTTTGGCTTCTGCTCTTATGTCCTCATTTCTTCGCCTGTCCTACAGTGTGCATCCTACCACCTTTCTCAGGCACTTCATTTCCATCACCTCTAGCTTCTTCAGCTGTTCTGCCTTTACTGCCCAGGTTTCTGTACCATACAGTAGTACTGGTCACACCACTGTCTTGTACACCTTACTTTTCAGCTTCTTTGGCATTCTTCTGTCATATACGACACCTGATACTCTATGCCAGTTGGCTGCAGCCCCTCTGATTCTAGCTTTGACCTCTTCATTCAGACTACCCTTCTCCTCAACCACCCCTCCCAGATACTTGAAGCTGTTTATCTGTTACACTATCTTCCCATCTATCTCTATTCTCAGCTTCTTCTGATTTCCCCAATCTGCTGCCATTACCACTATCTTATCTGTGCTTAGTTTCATCCCATGTGCCTTCAGATTTGCATTCTATTCTCCTATCCTTTGCTGAAGTTCTAGATCAGAGTTTGCCTGTACTGCCACATCGTCTGCATACAGCAGCTTTGTTGCTCTGACCCCTCCAACCTGTTTGCTGATGTAGTCCATTACCAGTATGAACAGCAGTGGGCTCAGTGCTGAACCCTGGTGTACACCCACTCCCACTGGGAACCCCTCAGTGAGGCCAAACGCTGTTCGTACTTGAGTCACTGGGTCCTTGTACATAGCCTGTACTAATTCTATCAATGTTTCTGGGACTTCAAACCACCGCAGTACTGCCCAGATCAGCTTTCTTGGGACCTTGTCATATGCTTTCTCCAAGTCTAGGAAAGCCCAGTTTGACTCTCTCCTCTTCTCTAGTTTCTTCTCAAGTATCTGTCTCAATGCAAACATCGGGTCAATTGTGCTGCATCCTGATCTGAATCCGAACTGTTCATCTCCCATCTTACATTCTACTATTCTGCATATCCGTTTATCAATCACCCTCTCCAGAACTTTCATGCAATGTGGTAGGAGTTTGATGCCTCTGTACTGTCCACAGTTGTGGATGTCCCCTTTGTTCTTGTACACTGGCACGAGTATGCTTATTCTCCAGTCATCTGGAATACGCCTTTCTCTCC
>NC_056730.1:984361795-984386795 GCF_019279795.1 Protopterus annectens
CTTAACCTGTTTGTCTGCTCCTCCAGTTTCCTTCTCGTCTTTCTGGCAGTTTGCATATCTGATGTCATAACTTCACATTTTAGTCCGATGTCAGCAGTCAGCTGTCAGACTTAGTGGTTTATCTAGTACAGCCACATTGTCAACCCTTGAGTTCTGTTTTTCAGATCTTTAACACAACTAAATAGCTTTGTTTCTTCCTGGCTTGCTGTTTCTCCCACATAGAATGTCTTTGTGTGTGTTTGATCCTATCAGCTCCTTTTGGTTTTGCCCTAGGCCCAAGAACATTACAGAGTACAGTTGATAAGTACATATATTTATTGTACTATGTACTATATTTGGTGGTAAATGTAGTAATGCATAGTATTCATACATGGTAAGTTTAATCGGGTGTATAGTGTAGTATCGAATTAAGACAGACATTTGAACTTCTAGTACATTCACTAAGGCACTTGTGAGTTGTAAGAGCTGTCTGATGCTACTATGGAGGGTTCCCAAAACATGAGTGTCTTTTCATTTGTTTGGAAAGCTGTTCCTTACTGTAACCCCAGAGACTGGGAAAGTGTTTCTCACAGATCTGACTGTACAGAGATATAGACAAAAGAGTTTGAGGCTCAAGCAGGTTCAGAGGGTTCTGGAATGGGTAGCAGTTGATCTGACTTTGAAGGCCTTTTGCACATTGTTTTCACTGGAATTTCCTCTTCTAATATCATCAGTTAGCTACATTTCTGAAAGGCTGCAATGCTAGTAGGAGTTCTGTTTGTGTTGTAATGTCAAACACTGGACTGAAGGTATGCGAGGACATGTTCAGACCCTCACTGCACCGTTATTTCCTGCTGCTTGCAAAGTTTGACTTTTGACCCTATCATATGTTACTGGAAAATTCCCATGTGCATTGCTTCAGTCATATAAACTATCAAAATGTTACGGAGGTTAACATATCCCAAAAGTAGTGAGAAGCATTTGGTGTCCAGGGCTGCAGCAGATGCATGGTCTTTCATGTATCCTTATTAAGTCAGTTTATGTCTATCATACCTTTTCATGTGACAGCCGATAAGGGTTCATGTAAATCCCCACCCCCACTTGAGAAGTAGCATTAGTCTTGCACCCTCATACTCCATCTGCAGAAGGAGAGCTGTTTTAAATTTGCACCACCTTTCCTCCCTTGGTCAGCGTAGCTGCTGCATGAGTTTGTTCCTAAACCTTGTTTGTTAGTGCTTTGCATTACAGATGCAGTCTTCCAGAATCCTGCTGGAGTGTACTGTAGGGCATTTCTTCAGGCAAATGGTCTACTCTAATGATAGTTTAAGTAGCATTGAATTCAGACAGGAGGGCAGCAACTTAATAAAGAGGTTCACAAACTTCTCTGTATTACTTGGATCAGTTCTGGGCAGTTTTGAGCTCTTGGTACTGAGTATGACAGTAATTTCCAATACCCAGTGCACAGTGAGCTTATGAATCAGCATTAAGTGCAATTTAAACCATCTATAATGAAAGTTGATAGTAGTGTGTCTCAGAAATTATATTTTTAAGAATTGAAGTGTAGGGGTGAAACAGCTAGAACCTTGCATCTGTCTTACTTCATTGTCTTTGTTACAGAAAAAACTTGATTTAAAAAGTTAGAATTCAAAATCTAAAACTTCAAAGTTAACAGCTAACATTTTTCAGATCAGTCTGTTTTATGGCTGATCAGTGAAGCAGAAACAATTTAAAAAGGTGTTCATCATGGGATTTAACCGACTTGGCATAACTGCTAGTTAGAAAAATACATTACAAGCCAGCCAAATATGACTGCAGCCCACCTCTGTGGCCATTATTGTTAATAGATGCCAGTTTGTTTGATATATTTTTAAAAATAAATTAGATTTTGTTTTAAGAGACTCTGACAGCACAGGGTGGCCATTGTGGTTTTGCAAAAGCTGCCAAGTAGTCTGGCTTTGGTATTCTAATCAGCTGTGATTTAATACATTATACAAAGAGGCTAGCCCTTTACAGTGGGCCTGTTACAGCCGCATAATAGAAAAGAAACACATATTTATGCAGTCACACACACACACACACACACACACACACACACACACACACACACACACACACACACACACACACAATTCATAACGTAGTATAGTAAGATTTTTTTTTTTATTAAACTTTAGAGTAAAACTTAGTGAAACATTTTTTTCTGTAATTCATGACAGAACTGTGATTATTAGTTGTCAATTTTCTCTACTGACCTGTTTTGTACTGGACTTAGTAGCTTTATTATTCTGAACCAAAGTAGGTTTTATAGTATTTTGGCTTCATGCATCATTATTTGTATCAGTCTGCATAGCAAAAGGGGTAAGGAAATGCAGGTTGAATGATTCTAAACACTAAGCTGCTAGGCTTCTTCTTTCGGCTTTTCCCAGTTAGGCTTCTTCTTCTTTCGGCTTTTCCCAGTTAGGGGTCGCCACAGAGGATCACCTGTCCGCTCATGATTGGCAGTGGAGTTTTACGGTGTCGAGTTGCCAGCCCGGTGCCCAACCTTCGACAGAAGGCACACACACACACTCACACATAGGGCCAATTTAAAGTGTCCAATCCGCCTACAGCATGTCTTTGGGATGTGGGAGGAAACCGGAGCACCCAGAGGAAACCCACATGACCTCAGGGAGGACATGCAGACTCCACACAGAAGGCACCCCAGCCAAGGATCATACCGGAGGACTTCTTGCTGTGAGGTGACAACGCTAACCGCTGCACCACCGTGGCCGCCCGACTAAGCTGCTTGGCTAAACAGTTCATTTTGCTGTTCACTGTTAATAATTTTATATTAATCTATATGTTTTTATTTATACTTGCTATATGGCTGTTGTTGTGTCATGGCTTGTTTCATCAGAAGAGATTCATGCACAGTGTAACCAGTGTAAGAAGTAATCTCCCGTTGCCTACAGGTCAGAGGTCTGCACGATCTTACAGGTGCATACGTTTATAGGTGCAGTCTAGGCTAACGACCGCAGGGGCATTTTTAAGCCTAAATATGCATCCCAGGTGAGAATCAAATCCTTTAACATTTGTCTGTAAGGTAAACACTATAACTGTTATACCAAGCCCCCAGCCTCCTTCAGTATGAAAGGTAAACATCTCACCCTACAGGATGTCCCATTTCAACTGTGACAAGAGTGATCGCGCTGTTGATTTTGTTTAGGCCTTGCTGTAAGCTTCCACCCACCCCATCCTCTAAAGGAACCTTTTGTATTCATCATACATCATGGTTGTCTGTCATGGTAAAATCAGGACAGCTGACCCTCAACCACCTGTGTACTTTTCTTTGGTTTCTCTTAGGTAGTGAAATCATCAGCAGGTAGTGTCTGCAGGTTATGACCGATGCTTATTTGCTAGGTGCCTGTGCATCTTTCCTTGTTAGGTTAGAAAGCTGACCTTTACTACCTGGAAGAGGATGTAGATGATTGGTTAGTCTAGCTCAACACCAGCCTTCCACCCCTCACTGCCTGCATGAAAGTTTTCTCGATTGTACAGTAGAGCTCCTGTGTGGCACAATGGTGCAGTGGTTAGTACTGCTGTGTCACTGTACTCATGAGTATGTTGTCCTTACGGAAGATGCTGTACTTCTGAGTATGTCATCCTTATGGAAGGTGCTGTACTCATGAGTATGCTGTCCTTACAGAAGATGCTGTACTCCTGAGTATGCTGTCCTTACGGAAGATGCTGTACTCTTGAGTATGCCATCCTTATGGAAGGCGCTGTACTCATGAGTATGCTGTCTTTACGGAAGATGCTGTACTCCTGAATATGCCATCCTTATGGAAGGTGCTGTACTCATGAGTATGCCATCTTTTGGATAATAAACTGAGGTCCCATCTGCCTGAGTTGGATAGCTCAGATGGAGGAAAAATGATCTTGTGATGGTTATCAAAAAGAATAGGGTTCCCCCTGCACTATCTTACTAATGTGTGCTAACTTTTCCCGTAACTCTGTCACTGTCCCTAATCCTGTACCTTACCCTAGAAAACCCTTTCAGTAACACTAGCACTACACAAGACACTCAGAAATGCATCACATGCAACATCACATATACACACCAGTAAAGCTATCCCCTTCTCTAGCCTTAACTCTAACCAGCTAAACACATATAGAAACACTCCCAACCCTAATGGTGAAACTTGTGGTATATCTAAAAGTGCTGGCATTAAAACCTAAACCCACTTTTGGTTACTCACATGCATTAATGCTCCTCCTTTCAAAATTTCCAGAGCTCTAGAAAGATTGCTCTCAGCGAATTCCCCAAGCATTTCACTCTGTCAATGAAACAGTGATTTGACAGAGTGAAGTGAAACAGGTGTGTGTGTGTGTGTGTGTGTGTGTGTGTGTGTGTGTGTGTGTGTGTGTGTGTGTGTGTGTGTGTGTGTGTGTGTGTGTGTGTGAGTGTGAGTGTGTATACATATGCATGTGTGTATATATGCATATAAATCTATGTCTGTTTTTTCTTTATTGTAACCCGTTAACCTGTATATTTCTATGAGATGGGAATAAACTGGACTTTTCGAAAAAGAAGACCCATGCATTCATACAGAGTACATGCAAACTCCATGCAAGACACTGACTGGTAGTCAGGATTGCATCCCAGATGCTGGAGCTGTGAGGCAAAGATCTAATACACCACCATGTTGTCCAGCTTTTATTGGTAAAGGCTCTGCGTCAGCTAAATGGTAAAACTTTTTTCCACTTCCACATGAGTTGTTGTTGTTTGTCTTTTTCCCAGTAAGAGGTCGCCAGAGCGGAACTCCAGTCCGCTAATGATTGGCAGTAGATTTTTACAAAACGCCGAGGTGCCAGCTTGATGCCCAACCTTCAACGAAGGCATGCCCATTTACGCATGCATGTCTTTCAAACGCTACCCAACCGTGGGGAGGACATGGAGACTCCACACAGAAGGCACTCCCAAGCCAAGCTGAGAATCGAACGGGAGAACCTCTTGCTGTGAGGTAACAAAGCTACCGCCGTACCACCGCAACATATCCACTTCCACATGAGTAAACATCAAATGTTTTAGAATTCAGAAATCATTTTTCTCTGCCATCACAAAATATCCCACATTTCCCAGGCAAGGGGTCTGTCCCCCATTTCCTTTATTAAAGAAATCAACTCTGAGGTCACTGCTTCTTTGAGAAAAGGGGATTTTTTTCCCTTTGCAGTGACCTCTGTCACATAGTTTATTTTTACATTACAGTACCAGTGAAGAATTTTGTGCCAATAAAATTGCATGTTGTTGTCTGGTCATTTTTTTTCTTGCTAATATTAGAGCAAGATTAAGGCAATGGGAGAGAAGACCAGCAGAAGTGAAAATAGGTGTCCATGTTATCATAGTCTGTAGTTAGTAGTGTTTCAGTCTATAGTGTTAAATGTAAAATGTTTCAATGCTAGAACTATGTTGCTATGAACTTTTAATTTTGTTTCATAGTTTGTCTGTTCAGTGAACTCAGTGTTTGTTTTCCATCAGGTTCCTATGGTACTTTCAAGGAGGCACAGATGTTCATTTGATTATAGCTAATATAAGATTTCAACTAAAGTGGTTACATTTATTTATGTGATAGTTGAAGGTGGTTAGGAAATACAGACTTGCCACTATCTTGAACAGTCCCAGATGTGCAGGAGAGCTGAATGTGTAACCTGTCACAGTAAAGTAATCTCATGTTTATTGTTGTAAAGGATGGGTAAGAATTCAGCTGTGTAGTGATAAGCCCACAAAGACATCCAAACACCATTTCCATCTTAACAGGATTTATGCATTTATCACCAAAGCAGCTCAGAATTTTGTAGTGACTTTAAAATTTGTAGGTGCAGCAGTTTATCTGAAGGTCAGTGGAGACTTCTTTGTCCCTTTCCTGATAAAGTGACTCTTTATCATTATATTTCTTTCTTGTCTGCACCATAGTTGTTGTATAGCAATCCCATCTGGACTAATCTTCTCAACTTTTATTAATGTTTGTAAGTATCCTACAACTTGATAACATTCTGTTGTAGGTATTTGGAAAGCTTTGTTTTCAAGCAAGTTTAACTGCCCACAGATATCCACATCTGAGTGACATTATCAGTCCCACACAAAGTAAAAATTGTGAGTCTTCTTATCAGGCTTGCCTTCCGTAACCTAGCTCACTATGCTGCCTAGCTGTAGAAATGTTTAGGATTTTGTTTTGCTGATTGTATAGTAATGTGGCACAGAGGTTAGTGTTGCTGCCTCACACCACCTGGTTATCTGGTACATTTTTTGGCTTTTTTTTACTGAGACTTTTTTTCTAGATTAGTTTTCCTTTGCTGGCACTCAAACATCAAACCACCCCCAGTTAGACTTCAGTGCATTCATTGGCTGTGATGAGGACCTCCCCATATCTAGTAGATTAAAAGCTATTCAGAGAGGGTCATCATACAGACACATTGGGGATGTTTGTGCCCTCACTGGCATCCTGGTAGTGAGGGCTTCTGTATTTGCCTAAACCTTACCTCCTGGGTGGAGGATGGCAATCCACATCAGCAGGGTGGCTTATAATACCTTCCTATGTGAGTGCATACTCCCCCAAACTTGCTATGAAGGCTATCACCATCACTGGTGGCTTGGTGAGTTGAATGCTCTCCTTCAGACCATCCATATGCATCCCAGCCTTTCTTCTGAGGGGACTTATACAGTACATCCCTGGCTCCACCCTTCCTTACCCCCAGAGATGGACAATACAATATACCCCTGACAGCGCTATTATGTAGCAAGCTGTTAACTGAACTTAGGTCACCAAGATTGTAGTCAGATCTTTACCCTTCTTTTCCAACAGAGCTGGTTCTTTTTTTGTGAAGTCCACATATCCTCCATATCTGGAAGGGTTCTGAAAAGGTACAGCCTTTTCCTTCCATAAGCTATAGGTGAATTGGTGATCTTCCAGATTGCCAGTAGTTATGTGTGCTGTGTGTGTGTGTGTGTGTGTGTGTGTGTGTGTGTGTGTGTGTGTGTGTGTGTGTGTGTGTGTGTGTGTGTGTGTGTGTGTGTGTGTGTGTGTGTGTGTGTGTGTGTGTGTGTGTGTGTGTGTAAAACCCGTAATGATGTATTACAGCATCCATGGTTAGTTCTACCCCTTAATCCACTTGTGGGCTGTGATGGAATCTGGCTTTCCACGAGTCTGAATAAGATGAAGCAGGTAACAGAAAACTAATGGCTGAATGTGTGGAGATATAACACATAATCAGTTTTTACTCTATGGTGACCTTTTTGATAGTATATTGCCAACCCCCTATTTACTTAGCAAGTGTATGAGTCATACTTGTATTTAACTGCAACTGTTGGCTCATTTCTGTGCCAGTGTATTGGTATGTATGTGTCCCCTGTGTGCATAAGACAAAGATGCTTTAGTTTATTGTTCCTGTCTCTGTTTTGTTGTACATAATCTGAATATTTTTTTTTTTTTTTACATTTTTCTGCCCCAGGTCACCTGACCATCAGAATGATTGTTGTAGCTGCAATCCTGCTGATTTGTTCCTGTCTTAATAAGAGCCATTCACAACATGGGCATCATATCGAGAACCATTGGGGGAGGCTGGCTTTGCCCCAAACATTCCGACAGAATACCTTGGGCTTACATTGAACACAGTGTGGAAATCAAGACCCTCCTCCCCTTCCTCATTTTGTTTGCAAGCTGCTCCTGTCTAGTCTTTAGTCTCTTTGACAGATTCATAAATTGTGTCCATATAACTAAAACTGTATCTCCCACCCTATTAGAGACATCTAAGCAAATAATGCCTCACCATTCTTCATCCCCCTTCTGAACCAGCTTCTTCATCAGCCAGGCCGCTAACTGAACCTGGGTCGTCTGGGTAGTAGTAAGGGCTCCATCTGTAATGGATGTAGATAACATAATATGAATTCTGGTCAAGGGAACCAGATTTGACCTCCTCATTCTCTAGACTATAAGATATTTTGTGTGGTTTGATGCTCAGTGTTACTAGAACCAAACATTTACCGAGTTACACAGCACTTTATTATAGATGCTTTTTGTTGAAGGTAAGAGCATGCATTAACAGTGAAGGATGCTGTTTTCATAGGTATAGCTTAATTCCCAACAGTCCCTGAACCAGTGTCACAGAACTGGGCAGTTATGTATGGCTCAATGTTGTTGTAGCCCTGGGGATAGAATTCTAAGTAATGACGATTATGAGAAAATTTAACACATATCAAGTAGCTGCTTTATGTGTAAAAATTTAGAAGGACATTCCAAAGAGTTTTATGTTTGAATTTTTGGCTGCATAAAGACAGATCGTTTTGATCATAATTGTTAACTTAAAATAATTAATGCAACTGTAAAAGCATTTATATAAGTAAGTTATATGTACTGAATTACATGTTTTAGTTACACTGATTTTACCACCATCCCTTCTCTCAAGATGGGCATACTCATCCTTTCAGGTTGTGTCATCAAGTTCCCAAGCCACTGTTCAAACTCTGGTTGCCTGAGTCATAACCAGGGCTTTATCCTTGTATGCCATAAGTGTGGGTTTAGTAAACTTCACATTTTATGGGTGAAAAAAGCAGTACCTTTGTTTTTCAAGATAAGATTTGGGGAAGCGTTTTTTTGGTGCTTTCTCACAGTGTACCAATGTGAGTTAAACTTTTTCTGCAGTCAGACTTTTAATTACTCATGTTCTCATCACTCTGTCCTTAGGTCCGTCCTCGTCTGCAGACTTATAGCATAGCCAGTTCTGCAATAAAATAAATGGCTGCAGTATCACAGCTGCAAATTTGTG
The DNA here is from genome assembly GCF_019279795.1 of Protopterus annectens. NCBI lineage: Eukaryota > Metazoa > Chordata > Ceratodontiformes > Protopteridae > Protopterus > Protopterus annectens. Next base: position 984,370,577 of record NC_056730.1, read on the forward strand.
TATTGTGTGTAAGTTTAATGCACTTTTAATTATTGCACCTTGCAGCATGCAGCTGGTTCTGTATGAATGAGAATAGCAAACTTGTCCTTAGTACCAAGAAAAACAAATGCATGATATTTGGTACAAGGAAAAAGATGGCAACAGTCCCTAATAATAGTCACATAATATGTAGCGATCAAGACCCCATTGAGAATACCCCATTCTTCAATGTCTTGGAGTTTGATTAGACCACTATTTCAACTTCTTGTACCATGTCAACTCAACTAAGTCAGAAATTAACAAATTAACTTTTTCAATTAAAATGATGTCCTACTTCCTCTCCCAGAGTGAGAAAATGGCCATCGGTAAAGGTGTTCTACCTTCCCAGTGTTATTCTTGCATCTGATGGTATCCCCTGATCTGCCCCCCATCCTTAAACTTGAGGAGCAAACCCCCCCCAAAAAAAAACAAAGCTCTTCCCTCCTTTTAAACCACGGCTTGCTATAGTGTATGCCACACAAACAGCATGGCAACACTTCAGTTTTAAAGTCTGACCACAAATGCAATATCAGCATTCAGGAAGTACCAGTGATGCTTTGAAGACAGTTGTGATCTGCTGATTGTGCCCCTAATACTTTGCACCTAGGGATGATTCCCCCTGCACCCCACCCTATGTATGACTCTATACTTATCTAACTAGGATATGGACTTCCAGTTGTTGCAAACTCTTCCTGGGAAAAAAGAAAAAAAAAACTCTCCATTCAGCAGCCAACAGAATTAATTTCCTTTGTTGTAGAACAAGAGCATCAGTACTCAGTAGTTACTAAAGCAAAATGGTTCCCAGTAACACAGAGGTATAAATAAAGCAAAATGGTTCCCAGTAACACAGAGGTATAAATAAAGCAAAATGGTTCCCAGTAACACAAAGGTATAAATAAAGCAAAATAGTTCCCAGTAACACAGAGGTATAAATAAGGCAAAATGGTTCCCAGTAACACAGAGGCATAAGTAAAGCAAAATGGTTCCCAGTAAAACAGAGGTATACTTTATTAGGCACATCCAATACCTACAGCTGATGAACCTAGGTGTGTTCCCCTTTTTGGAGACAGGCTTACAAACATAACTGTAATCTAAGATTAAAAGCAAGCTGTACCCCATCAGTACTGTCACCTAGAAGCAAACTGCGCATTACAGACCACAGTTTCTCATCACTGGCCCCTGCACTTAGAAACTGATACCAGCTCAGCTGAAAGAAATGCTATCCTTTGTAAATTTCTTTTCAAAGAAGTGTTTTGTGATTGCTTTAGAAATGGCAGAGTAACTTGAGTTGCTCACTACCCCCACTTATACCTTCTTATTTTGTACACAAACTCCACTGTTTATCACTTCTGAGTCTGTTTAAGCCTAGGAAATGTACTTCCTTCAGTATATGTCTTTAAACTGCCCCTACGTCTTAATAAATCCACTCCTCTTCAAATCCCCTTTAATCTCTCCTTTGTTATATAAATGCCTATATTGTAAGCAGTCAAGTGTAATGCCTTTGTATCCTCTTGACTGTATGTTTCATTATACTGTTACCACCTCTTTTTTGTATACCTTTGCCAACAGCATCCCATTCACTTCACCATTGAATAGGAACTGTACAACATCTAGGTAAGTCATTAAGGGTGTCATCAAAGCACGGATAGTGTTTAGGCCAGGTGTTTACCCCTTTCCAAAAAAAATAAAAATAAAAAAAATACATCACTTCATATGTGGAGCCCACACAGCTGTGCTTTTACAGTATCTAAAGTTAACCAACGATGCCCTAAATTTTAGACACACTGCTCTTAAATCTCGCTAAACATTCCTCAAGCTGGTTTGTAGCTGCAGGGATTGTCCTGCTACAATGTGTTGTATTACATATACATGCACTTAACCTGTAATTTTACATGCCCGTGTGCTATGATTTACTTTTCCCTGCAGCGCTCATACGTAAAAGTGGTGTGTTGTCTTTTCATAGATTGATTCTCTCCTTAAGTTAGACTGATTAGACTGACACACCTAACTAGTGCAATGGATGTTAAAGCAAAGTTGCATGTATTACATTACAGTTTAGAATCAGTCAGTATTTGATAAGGCAAGTACTCACTGCGCTCTGTGTTTTTTCCTCTTTTTCACATTCACCCATTCACCATTGTCTGAGTACTCCTCACTCCATATATATTTTTTTTAAAACTTAATAGTGTGAGCAAGATACAAATATTTGGTTTTAAAACATAACCATATTACCCTGTTCAAGAAAGGAATCAAGAAATTTTGTTGGTAAAAAAAAAGCGAGATATTTTGAGCAGTGGCTTAATAGAATCATTGAGTTTAATGATTATGTATGGTGACGCGGTTTACACAGCATGCTCTGAAATCAAACAGTACTTAAAGCAGAAATCTATTAATGGCCAGTAGCAAAACTGTTTTCTGCCACAGGCAGTTGCAGATAATCAATATAAATACTTCCTAATCATTTTTACAGCTTTCCTTGCAGATGCATTTATTTAGTGTGGCATTATTCATGCAGTGACCTGAATACACAGAGGCATTTATAGGCATGGAAAGTTTAAGTTTATAGAAGAACATATCAAAGACCATTTCATCACTTCTACCAAGTACATTTGAAAAGTACCAAGATCATTGTGCAGAAGGAATGGCACGTTCTGTTAGCATGCTTATTTATTTATTTATTTGTTTGTTTGTTTCCTTCGCTGCCAATTCTTCAGCCTTGGTAGGAACCATAAGTTTATTGTAGAGCCCTGTGAACTCACTAAGGTCTAAACACATTAAGTTGTGTACAGACATCCAAGTCCCTGCCAGAGTTGTTCTTGTTATTATTAGGATTGTTATTATTAGTAGTAACAGGAGTAGGAGAGCAGTAATACTCTATTACACATAGAGCTTAGTTAATGTCAGGGTGCCTCAGATGGGATTCTTTATGCACTTCATATCTTGGGTGCCCCAGTCAAACAGGATAAAAGAGCTGTTTTACTGGGCACAGTTCAGCAGTGTTAGTATGCATGCACAGTTGCAACTTTCAAGTATATACTTTTAAGGTCTGACACCTGAACGATAGAAATAGGTTCATAGGTTGGTACTAGGCTATCGGCCCTAGGGCCTATACAAGCCTAGCCATAACAATTCCCTCGCTATTTCTTCCCACAGTATTTACTTCCCTGGACCCCTGTGCAGCAGGGTGACTGACGTGATCCCAGTGGTGAATTTCCTATCTCCCATCCAGTCATCAAGGTTCCTTTTGAAGAGGGCCAAAGAGGCACTTTGCTTGACATGTATGGGCAGTCTATTCCAGAGTCTGGGGAGTCTCTGGGTCAGGAACCTATCCCTCCAGCATATTTTGTTCATTGTGATGATAAGGTTTAGATCCCTGGAGCATTTGTCTCTGAGGGATTGGGATTTCTTTAAGTGTAGCATGTCCAACAGCTCTGGGTTTGACATGACCTTGTATGTTAAGCAGAGATCGCCTCTGAGTAGACGATATGCGACAAGAGTATAGGTGGAGTTTTTTAGATGGTCATTGTAGGGCATCTGCTTTAGCCTTCCAGACTAACGTCACTGATGCCATAATTCTGTCTGCAGTTACAGACATATTGTTTTCATACGATTTGTTCAGGAACAACTTTTCCTCAAACATGCCCCTCTTGTTGGACTTGTTGGACTATGTCAGTATGCAGGGGATGACCCAATTCGGAGTGCATGTACGTCACTCACTCAGGTGTCACTTGTATCATTAGTCAGCTGTTCATGTCACACAGACTACAGGAGGGGAGCGTGCTTGGACTGTCCTAGTATATCGTAATTAATTTACCTTAAGGAATTAGGTAGATGTGATTGTTTGTAATGAACATATATAATGTGTTTTGAACTGACAAAACATAGCTACTAATTATTTATTACTTTATAACTCTGATGCTGAATAAAAGGAAGTGGAAATTTTAAAGGAAACCAAAGTATTTTTCAGTGATCTCAGTGAAATGTAACAAAGATGTTGCAAGTCATGCATTTTGAAAGTCATTTGAAGTGATAGCTTCCAAAAGCCTGTAGTACTGTGCTATGGGCACAGCTGAGACATTTGTGTTTTAAAAGGAGGAAAATCCTGCTAAGCTGTGAAAGACTGTTCACAGATGTATGGTAGAGGTGGGTTTCTTGGCTATCTTCCTCCTGACATGGGAAGTGGAGGTAGTGTTCTAGCTTTTATATTCTAGAAGTTAGCTCATTAGCACCTTGGTTTATGAGCTGTTCCTAAGGTTGCTAGCTATCAGTGCTTCTCCCCACCGGCACTGCTGGCTGTAGTAATTATTATGTGAGTGTCACTATACTCACATCGCCTGCCCCTGGATTGTAGATCTGATATACACACATATATAAGTATGTATTTATGCTTTGTTATTTTGAAATAAAGAGATCATTAAATTAAATAAATAACACACAAAATAGGTAAATGAGTAGGTCAGGTGTATGTGTGTGTGTGTGTGTGTGTGTGTGTGTGTGTGTGTGTGTGTGTGTGTGTGTGTGTGTGTGTGTGTGTGTGTGTGTGTGTGTGAGAGAGAGAGAGAGAGAGAGAGAGAGAGAGAGTCTGTGTTTATACATAGTTGTTTTATAATTGAAAGGATATTAAATAAAGTAATAAATGTAGCATAGAAATATTTTCTTTTCATAAATTCCCTTATGGAGACGTAGTCCAAATTCTGACATCATCTGTCATTGACTGGTATAATTTTTCATCAGTTAGTGCACAACTAAAATATGTTGTATTATTTGAGTTAACCCTGGAGAGAATGATTACTATAACAAAAAAAATTTCCACTGATGCAGCCAAAGTGGGCAGCATGTTGGCTTAGCAGATATGTTTGCTACTTAACAGCATTTGGTTCTTCACTTAAGTTCCCAATTGGAGTGCCTTCCTAGTGGAGTCTGCTCATCTGCCCTGCACAAACTCCACTTTTACTCTGTTTAAGCCTGGGGGGTTGCAGGTGCTCTTGTTTCCCCAGACATCTACAAAGTGTGGCATAGATGAAATGATACTGTTCTAAACTATCTGTATGCTGTGTGGGCAGACGGGATCATGTGTGTCCTGCATTGAGGTGGTGCCCTGGCTAGGATACGTTTCTGTGCCTTATGCCCACTGAGTGCCAGTACAAGGTCCAGTTTCCAAGAGACTGCAAATTGGATTAAGTGGGTAATTGGATAATGAATGAAAGAATATATGTCAAGTGGTAATAAAATGTTACTTTTGTAGTCACTGCTACTTTTGATACAGTTTTACTTTGTAATATGTAAAATACATTTTATTCTGTTATAAAATTGTGTGTAGTGCCAACAACTCAAATAATCAGTCTGAATAGCCTTCAGCAGTCTGGTCTGGTCACTCAGATATGTGAGTGGTTTAAAGAAATTCCCTTCCACCCGCTTACCTCCCTAGACGTGGGAATGGATTTATATGGTGAAGCTGTATCTAAACTTTTAGGTGGCAGACTTGGAGAAAACTAGAAGTTGACTCAACCAGTAAGGTAAAGGTGGCAGGCACGGTAATTGTACTCAGGGAAGTTTGCATTGCTTATTTTTTTTTCACACTTAGTAAATCTCTTCAGAGAAGATTTATTCAGGTACTCGGGTACCTGGCTGTTATATGTACAGGGAACTTTGCTTAGCTTCTTAAAGGTGTTAGTCTGCATTTAGTTTTGTTAATGTTTCTTTCCATTGTTTGCTCCTCAGATCATGTCATTGACTTATTTTAGTCCTTTTTTAAGTAGTGTCAGGAGAAGAGGACCTGTGTTCAAATACCAAATCATCAGCATATTGCAAAGCATTAAATGTGGTTTGATTGAAGGAAGGTTAGTATTGTGAATAGTAAGGAATCTATCCTTGGTGTACTGCAGCCTAGATGCTTTGAAGTTTAGATGGGGTCTTCCCAGTTTTATTTATTTTATTCATTCATTCATTCATTCATTCATTCATTCATTCATTCTTTTAATGTTTGGTCTATAAACCTCCCTGATAGCATGTAGCCAGTCCTCTTTCCCTTGCAATCTGTTGGAGAAATTGCAGTTTTCTAAGAGGCAATGGACCGCAGTGTTACTTTAAACCTTGCTGCTCCCTTCGCCTACATGGAGTATAGACTGTGTCCTATTCTGAAGTGACGCAGGCACTGTCAGCCTGTGATATGTGGTTTGTCAAAGGAGCTGCAGCAAAGCAGTGTTGCTTTATGGACCACCAGGGGGGTGTACTGCCATGATGTGTAAACTGACATTACCTACTTATTAACTTGCACTCATTTGTACCTCCCACTCCCAGTAATCAGGCCAATATTAGTGATGGCCTAAATCTGTGTAAAAAATTCTACAACTTTTATGCAGGTAAGGGTTTTTTTTCCAAATTTGATCCTGAAGTGTATATTATGGCAGCAAACTCTGAGCTTACCTCAAGATTAGGAGAAAAATAAATATTACTCTAATTTACTTAAAAAGTTAATAGAACAATAGGGTTTCCATCAAAATGATTTTTACAAACAAGGAGTATTACATTCTGTTACCTGGCGTTACTCACAGACTGTAATCCTCAGTAAATCAAAAAAAAATTATGGGAGAATATGAGGCAAAATCTGGCGCATTCTGCTACATCAAGAACATTGAAAGGTATGCTTCCAACCCAGTGGGTAGGACCACGTCCAAGTAATGCATATGCTAGTACCACTGGCAGTTGGGTACGATGTCTATGTCAAAGACAGTTTTAACCAGATATCACACAGCAAGGTAGGCCATGGTCTGTGTATGACATCCTTTAACATCCCTCCTGTACCTCTTGAAGCTGGAAGGCAGGCAGTTACTCCTAACATATTTCAAGATGCTTCTGTACTTGAGAGGCCATAATCCTTTCAGTTAATCTTCGAATCAGGGTAGAATTGACAGTAAATGAAGGAATCTGGAATGGAGGGGGTGAATGTTTTAAGAGTAAGGGTAATAGTGAGACTTTTCTCTAAGATTTGAGAAGAAGCCCATATTAAGTCATTGGATGATGTCACTACCAATGTCATGTTATAGCAATTATTTTCTGTAAAACTGATGTTTGTTACTTTGGTTTTGTTTCTTTGCTACTTATACTGTGAATACATTTCTGTTCTTGGTAATGCACAAAACAGGCATTTTTTGTCTTGCGAATAGCTTCCTAGTTCGCATACGTAAGTATAAACATTCTGGAAATATTACAGGGGTAACAACTACCTGAATAGATCCAAAACTGCTAAACTAGTCATGTGCATAATGGCAGGAAGGCAGTTGAGTTGAGTACCCGACAAATAAATGACCTGCTGTTGTTCTGTCCATATGCCTTGCTTAATTGCTTAGTTCTGTTTGTCAAAGCAAAGTCCAGACCCCTCTGATTTGAGTAGTAGCTTAGTGGCATGCATTCAGCTGTATGTAACACAGCTGACCTTTAAAATGTCCACAGATGTCAGTTTCAGAATCATGCTATTTGGTGAGATGTTTAAATACAGTGAAATCAAATGACAGGTGGTCACAAACCCTACATTAGAGATGACTTAATATCATTTTAGCCACAGCGGTGCTGGAATGACAGTTTATTTCCAGAAAGGTTTTGCCTGCTTCATCCATTTTTCTAGCTTTACTGCTGCTGCTTCTCACAGTGTATTTGATCTGCGAGTGCAACCTGACAGCCTGCGCAATGCGTATTATACTACAGACACATTTGTGTAAACTCTATTTCTGTACAGATTGCTTTCTCTGCTCCCCGAGGCATTTTCCTTCCACTGTTTTGACTGAACTGCATAATCAGAGAGGTTATTTTGTGAAAGGAGAGTTGTACAGCTGCTATGAGCCACAGCAGTGCTCTAAAATCCCCATTTATTAAATCCATACTTATTTGGTATTCATTGTCATCAGCCCAGGATATCCCTCTGTGGCTTCTTCCCTTTCTCAAATATGCAAACTCATATGTCATTCCTTTACACAAAGAAGAAAAGTATGATTTATGTGGTGTTCTTTGCCTACTTAGGTATCTATGTATAACAGATCCCTGTTCCTCTGTTCCATCATTATAAAGGGCCTGATATTTGCATCTGGGAGCATTCAGTATATCAAGGTTTGTTTTGTGTGTGTGTGTGTGTGTGTGTGTGTGTGTGTGTGTGTGTGTGTGTGTGTGTGTGTGTGTGTGTGTGTGTGTGTGATGAATGGAATTCAAAACAATATCAAATCTCTCAGTACAGCTCTTAACTTACTGCTACAGAAACCATTGCTAAGGAAAGAAATAGTTACTTGTAGCAGTGGTCATTAAAGAATGCCATTTTTCTTGCCGCCCCAATCCTTAAAGCCATATGTGGTAGTAAGAATTTACACATTTTAGTAAAATCCAGAGCATAAAGCTTGTGACATTGTACTGTTAGTGTGTAGTGCAGTTATCGCTACCTGTCTTGTTTCCTGTTTTGTCAGTAAATGTTCTATGAAACTAAACCACACCCAGTTTACCTGTACCTGTCCCTGTGTTTAATGAGTAGGTAATAAGTAAAGTGTTCTCACTTGTCGTTTTGTTTCGGATTTCAGGTTCGCCTATGTTAGATTGTATCACATAATTGCAAGTTACCCATCATTATTGTTTAAATCATGAAATATAACTCACAACTGAAAAAAAGAACACCTTTTAAAGGGGTCAAGTCCCCGTTGTACTCCCAGATGGGAGATTCCACCCTCCCCTCCTTACTTAAATGTAACAACTCTATAGTCGCACAACACTAGAGAAAAGTGAAAACTACAATTGCAGTGCATGATGTGTGTACTCTTATGGAGGGTGGTAATTGTAGACTCATTCTCCGTAAGTATTTTCTCATAGCTCATGGTTCAGGTATTGAGTGTCAAGGCTGGCACTATTCAAGCATCTGTGGGAGAAGTGTGGATGGACAGGTGCTTTAAAGCATTGCTTGGGTCTGTCGGGATGCTGCGTTCTGGCAGAAGGCACTGAAGCGGTGTGCTTTTAAGCTGCATGTTTTTCTTTTTGATGATGCCAGCTAACAACTAACTTTGAGTGTACCCAGCAGTGCTTTTTCAAGTCACTTTACACACTACCCTACTGTTCCTTTCCAAATAAGGCTTTGGAAGCCCACAAAATTGTCCTTAGTGAAACTCAAATGTCTTAACAAGAAAGCATGCATTGCTCAAGTCTCCCCAAGTTAAACTGTTGTCAGGTTTCTGGAAAAACGTCTTTCTCAACATGTAGCTAAATGCAGAGTTACATGTCATGTATGAAAGGACCTTTCTTTCTGACTTGCCTAAAGATGCTAATCATTAGCAGATCAACTCAAGGTTCTTTTTTGAATCTTGCCTCAAATCGCACTGTATCCACATTGTTTTCTTATTTCCAAAAGTTTTCTGCCTTTCCTGTTGTCTGCATCAGATCATGTACTAGCAGCAGTGAAACGATCAGAGATTCTCGCTGACAACATTTAGTCTGCTGATGTTCTATTCTTCTCATGCTACAAACTGCCAAGGGTGTAAAATTATCCATTGTATTTATTAATAGTTCTAGATTTTGTTGACCAGCTCTATTTTTGAAAGGGTGGGAGTAGTGGTGGTCTCTAACATCACAGATCAGCAGTCATTGCAGAAGCTTTGTAAATGCAGAATTAATGTCCCTCCCTGTTCAGAGCATTCACTGTGCTTGGATGAATGATTCCTCATGTTGATAAAAGGTGCAGTATTTCCCCTTTTAGTCATTTATCAGAGGACGTTTTCTGCTTATGCATTCAAAAAGGAAATTTATCAGTTGTCAGCTCTGAGCAGTTTGGCTACGGACAACAGAACTGATAAACAAGCCTGCATAGTAATTCACATCTATTCCAGAAAGGCTTTTTACAAGTTTACTCCACCTCAGATAAATTTTCATAAAAATCCTGAGTAGCTGACTCCCTGAGAACTAGAGCAGATAGTTGAAGGAATTAATCAAATGTGTTGCATGTAGTCTTTAGCTTGAGGGAATCATTCTTTTCATAGCAAAGTGTTATTTATAAAACTAATGTCGCTGTTTTATTTTATTTTATTCTGTTTCCCTTCCTCATCGCATGTTAAAGACTTTTAGCTTTTTAACCCTTTCAGAGCAGTACCAGATTTTCGTCACATAATAACGTGCCCTTTGTTGAATATGTTTTGTAGATGCAGGTGACTGAAAGAACTATTTTTTCTTTGTTTTTTTGTTTTATTTCCTTAGCTAGCAAAAGGTTGTGGAGAGGCTTACTTGCTTATGTTTTAATTTTATAACCATGTATGGATGAAGGATAGTGCTTACAAAACGATTGGTAACCATGTAAAAAATGCCAAGTAGTAAATAGCTCTAGTCTAAAAACCCCTCTACCTCTGCTACATAGATACAGTTAAAGGTAAATTCTTGTAATTTTTGGAGGTAATGGAGTCTTGTGTCCTAAAACTGGTAATTAAAGGAAGCATTGGTGAATTTCACAGCAACCAAAAAAAAAACAAGCTAAGTTATATCAGTCTGTCCATCCACTACACCTTGTGAAGGAATTTATGATGCTGTGTTGTGATACAGAAGAAAACATTTTCTGCTGAAAAATGTCTGGGGAACTGAGGCTTCAGGCCTCAGTCCCTTCAGGCACTGTCTCTTGTTTATAGAATTAAAGAACTGGGAAATCCTCTGAAAAATGCAGAGCACTGAAGTGGCAGATGAACAAGTGCACGTGCCTGGATTAATGAAAGGTTAGCAGGAAAGGTTTCAGCTGAGACTGCCTGTCTCATGAGATGTCAGAAGGAAGGGATGCACCTGAACTGAAAATACAGCCATCAGGCTGCCAGTAAGATACGGCCTGCATGGAACTTTGGGGATTCATTGTATGTGATAAGGAGGAAGAGCCAGGTGAGGTGGTGTGTGTGTGTGTGTGTGTGTGTGTGTGTGTGTGTGTGTGTGTGTGTGTGTGTGTGTGTGTGTGTGTGTGTGTGTATGAATGAGAGTGACTGCTTTATGTTTGTGACCCCGGAACAAGAGGAGTGTCATCCTCACAGGATGTCCCAGAGACAGCTGAGATGATTAAAATTGCACTTCTTGTACAGCTTTCAAGTCATGAGCACCTAAAGGGACATATCTCAACATAGATTCTATGTTAACCAAAGAGGTTTGTGCATTTTCTTAGAAATAAACAAAGCATCTTTAAGTAGAAGTCTATTAGGATGATTCAAGGCAGATAAAAGGCATACAGCCAAAGGAAAGCTATAATTCCCCAGGACAGATGAGAGTGGAATAAATGCTAAATGAAGCAACCTGAATGGATGAGCCAGCTGAAAAGAGAGTAGAGAAAATGTAAAAATCAGTGATGCATGTAGAAATTTACAAAGGGATGGCACATATCTGTACTGATTCGTCACTTGTTTGTGTGTGAGTCAGGAGATTTAGTACCCCAAACAGCAGGCATTGCCTTTCAAAAGTAGGGGCTACATGCTCCTGCAGCACCACCACCATACATTTACTATTAGAGAGGCACAAAAGGAATTAGTTCAAAAGGAGATTTCATGAACCCAGAGTATGTCTTGAGACTCACCTTAATGTATGACTGCAGCATTCAAAAATATTCACCAACATGAAAGCTACAGTGGCTAATACAGACCTGTGTGTGTGTGTGTGTGTGTGTGTGTGTGTGTGTGAGAGACAGTCTTTACCAGAACTATGTTAATTATGTTGAAGTACTTGAAAAGTTTCTATTAAGGCAGTATTGTACCACATTTCTTCACAAGGTTGTGAAAAGTAGATGAAGAATGAATAATTTTTGAGTAAGTCAATTCAGGTAATTACAGTAGGAAGTGTGAGCCCTTGAAATGGAGCATTTTTAGTAAGACAGTAGAGTAAGAGAGCAAATGGAATGGCAAAGCCAGAGTTTCCAGCTTCCTGGATAGTCCTGCCAGTGCTGCTGCTGCTGTCACCCCTTCCTGAAACATTTCTGCAGTCAAAACCTTCCTGTTAGCTCTTCACTGTTTTCTTACCATGCTTATCATTGATGTATTCATGAATGCATCATCCAAGTCATGAAGTACATAATACTTTTTCAGGTGCAAAATTTTGGCTAACTCACACGCACCAAATGTCTGATTTTAAAGGACAGTTGTGCTGTAAACACATTTCTTTCTCCGAGAGTATATTCCACTATACTGAATTATGCTCCATACTTGCACATTTGAAAATGCTTCACTTAAATTATTCCTCTCTGTGGCATTTTAGCCTAGCCAGTTTCCTCAGTACACACTTTACATCACTTAGGTGGCTGAATGAAATATGCTGTTTCTTTAGGAATTTGTCTCCCTTGCTCTTGCATCATTTTGCCTGTCACATTTGAAAGCTTCTGTCAAAAGAAAGTACACATAGCAAGGCGCCTGTGTTTTTGTTATTTCACACCTACTAGAATCATAAAACTATTAAGGTTCAAAGGTCACTGTACTTTTGCTGTATACTGTTATTTACAGCCGCTTTCTTTCTTTCTTTCCCCGGGTCAAAAAGCCTTGAAGACGAGGAAACATCACGGAGACCAACTTCACTAATTAGTTGGGCTATGCAAGCCAGTTAATATGAAACTGTGGCTGACTCAGAGAAAGAATTAATTAAGATGAAGAGCACAAATCACTGAAAACCAGCTTATACTTGTAAGCTGTGAATGTGAATAGACTGTTAGAAATACACAGCTAGTTGGCATGCAGACAAAATGTCAGAACTGCAATGGGAGAATGGTTTATATACATTTGACTTTGCTGAAAATGCTGTTTGACTGTTTTCTGTGTTGAGTAAATAAGAAGAACTAGTAAGCCTGAGACTCATTGTGTTGAACAGAATAGACATTAACAGTGACTGTAAGATTGTGTGGGTCTGCTGAATCGATGACCATGGCACATGGATTGTGTAGATCAGCATGACCACTAACACAGGAAAATTGGAGTAATGGGCAGTGTTTTAAGAGTAATGTTAGAAGACATTCAGGTAGAGTGTGGTATATGGTTGGAATGCTGTATGTATACGAGATTATAGCTTATAAGACAAGATAGAGGTCCAATATAACATGGGACACTTCAAGGGCAAGAAAGATGTAGATGTTGCATAAGGGTGCCAACTGTAGTTCTACTAGTATTGGGATATACAGAGGCCCCTTTCTTCTGGTGTTTATGTCTGGTGATATGTACTTAAATTGTCAGTCCACATTTTTTTGATGAACACTTAGCTTTAAATGGTCTTTTGCCATGTAAAAGAAGATGATGCAGTCTGCAACCTTGTCCCTGGTAAAGAATGGAAATGCCAGCTTATTCTGCTAAATGTTTGCTTTACTTAATTCAGCGGGCAATACTCCATAAAAAAAAGTATTTAAGGGAAGGGTGGGAAATGGGGTGTTAATGACGTGGAAGACCAAGTTCACAAAGATGTTTCTGGTGAACTCTAGGGTATCATCTATAATGTCTGTTGTACATCATTTGCATTTCCAAGCTATCTGCAGTATTTTCTTACTGAAAATCTTGCACATTTAGCTTTCATATTTTTACTTATTCATGACTTGTTAAATGAGAAAGTGTACTGATCTCACTGGACTTGATTTCAGATATTACCCTGCCACAAATCACAAACTGTAAAGTGAGTAATACACAGTACAACTGATATAGTACAAAAATATAGGCATAATTGTTTCATGGACAGTCTGATGTGGAACTTCATGTGTCAGCCTTTTTAGTACTAAAGATGTTATATCAGTTTTTGATTCTTAGATGCTGCTGGAATTTTTTTTGCCATCAGGCTTGCATGCTGAAAAAGTACAAAACACATGACTGATAATAGCTGGCCCCCAGACCCATCTTCTCTGGTGCTGATGAAAGACTAATCTGCAGTCTGCCAGTGCTACCTTAACAGTAATCAGTGCTAGTGTAGCATATCCCCAGCCTTATAGCATTCAGAGTCCATCACCACTGCTGGCACTTTCACCCATCCAGTTAGTGTTCAGACTTTGCTATGCACTGATACAGAGACTGCCAATAGTCATGGACCCCAGCTTAGTCCTTCCCAACTTTACATTAGTCAGACCACTGACCCTCAACATGCACAGCAGCAACAGATAAAGTTCAACCCAATCATGTTTACAGCCCACCAACATTTGGTACCCATTGCTTTCCTTGACAATGTGAGTAGCAGTTGATACCCCTGCCACCTACAAAATCTGGAAGCAGGTAGTGTGTCCTCTCCAGCTAGTGGATCACCCCAGCCCATTATTGCATCCCATTGCTGTTCAGAACCTCTCTCAACACCAAGATCCTACAGTGATTGGAGCATGCATACAGAGGCAAAGGATTCCAACTGTTTTTGAGATGTGTTTTCCTGCATACACATTTCAAAAACAGCTGGAATCCTTTGCCTCTGCACACATACATAGATATATTTGCATGCACACATACACACAAACACATACATATACATATACATATTGATCTCCCAGCATCTCTCACCTAGCCTGTCAGGGATAAGAATCCATCATCATGATTTTACTCACCTTATGGCTTCAGTTGTTATCTTTCCTTATACATACATACTCATCCTTTTGACAGAATTATTACCTTCCTGTATGTCAGCAGCTGGACTGTGCACATAACCTGCCTTGCACAACATCAGGGCAAAGGTAAGACCTTTCCACTTGGCAGGAGAGCAGCTGATCACTCCTCACCGCCACCTACAGCCCACTTGCTGTGTTGGCAGATTGTATGCTGTTATGGTTTCAGTCCATGTGCTACTTTGCTTCCTTAGTTTTGTCATGCCATACACTCACTGCCTGTTCTACTGGTGTGTATAAAGATTATGTATGAGAATCACCCTTAGCAAGAAAATAGTTTGGTGCTCTTCCTTGACCATATATCTAAATTCTGCCATCTGCAGTACCTCTCCTTCCATTCACTCACTAGTAGCCTACACAAGTATCCTCTGCTGAAAGATCAGAGCTGCAGATAACTTAGGAATGTGGACCTGCAGTGATAGAAGTCCAGATTTATGAGTTGTATCCTAAATCTGTTTCTAATTTCTGAATATTCGGTTAAAAACAAGTTAGAAAATTCCATTTTCCTGTGTTATAACTAGATTACTGGCCTGTATGACAGTAATGTAATGAAATAATAGTCTGCAGTATTTTTTTTTTTATTTTAATAGGATTTTGTAGAGGAGGTGACTGTTTAAAGTAAATAACAGTTTTTTTTCCAGAAAATATTCAGTGGAGTTTAATGTGATTTCCTTTGTTTAGGTGAAGGCAGTTTTATGCATGTGACTGCCATTTATTGGGAACAATGTGTCTGAAGCATTAAAAGGAAATGTTTTAATATTCATATTATATATGACCTTGAGTAGATTTGTACTGCATCCGGCTTCTGCTGTTTAGACACTTGAATTTCTCTTGCAGTTAATTATTGCATGTAGCCTGCATTTTCCAAGACTTTTGTATTGTAGTACATTACAGGTGCATAGTTTTTCAGAGGTTTTCAAACAAGATGGAGTTCTGCAAAGTAATGTGTAGAGAAAAGCAGTGATTCTCAGAATTCATCGTCTTGCAGCATCTTCATCTCCCATCTGCAAGACATTTCTTTGCAATGCTTTCAATGAGTTTGCAGTGGTCTTATATTATTTGCAAGACCTTTTGTCAATTCAAAAACATTAAGGATGTGTTGTTAAGGACTTTACAAAGAGCGATCAGAACTTTGTTTTACATACCTTGTTCAAAAGCAAAAATACAGCTAGTGTTGCGGTCATTCTGTGTTGTGAATGTGAAACCTTTAATTGAGAAGCAAAATGCAACATTTATCTGCATAACACTGTCTGCATATCTAACCTTAACCATGCCACATACTGTGTTGTGTGTCTAGACAGGGAGCTCCTGGAAAAGTGCCCCCTCCAGTACTGGTTTTGTCTAAATGTAGTTCCTCGTTCTTCCACAACTAAAAGGCTGTTATGATTTCTGTCTTGGCATATCATTTTTTTACATTAATACAATTTGCCAAGGTGATTCTTGACTTCTACACTTGAATTTACATAGTAAGTACCTAGTAGTTGATTGTCATCTACTGTTGATTGGTGAGTGGCAGCTAGGAAGCCAGGTGATCACATGGTGTGGGAGAAGCAGGTGATTGGGTACAACAATGATGCAACAGGCTCAGCTTACATGCTTGGAATACGTCCT